>NC_064758.1:4003646-4303646 GCF_011397635.1 Epinephelus fuscoguttatus | reverse complement strand
TCACTGGTATCGTACTGTGGGTCCCAGTTTTGGTACCGTGACAACACTTATCTGGAGGGGGTTCATCTGCAAAAACTAATGAAAAAAAAAGGCATTTGGTATTTGGTACTCGGTATTCGGCCAAGCGTTTAATATTATTCGGCTTCGGCTTTGGCCACAAATTTTCATTTCGGTTTATCCCTACAAAAGTTATATTATTGTGCGCGACAGGCGCTTCATATAATAACATAACATTATACTATTTATCATGTTATACGGTGACATGTTTCACCTTATACTTACTACTTATATTGTTTACACAACAGCATGTCATCTCTGTCTGTCTGTCTCTCTGTACTAGGGCCTGACCGATATGGATTTTTTGGGGCCGATGCCAATTCCGATATTATGAAATAAAAACATCCAATAACTGATATATCGGCCGATTAAATTTTTACATTTTTCAATTTAAATCCCCCCCAAAATACCTGCTTTTGATGGCTTAAATATAGTTCAAACGCTCGTTACAAAGATATAAATTGATGGAAGAACATTTTACTGTTTTCAAACACTTTTATTATCAGAAATTGTGTGGAACAAGCAGCATATGAACAATTTGAACACAAAATAAATTAAAACTATGATGTGCAAAAAGGCAGTAAACCTCTAGGAAATAAATCATGCAAAGTCTATATGAATTAAGACATTCACATGTATGTTCGCAGTACCAGAGTTCTTCTTATTATTGCCAATTTAACAGAGGTAGGTTACAGTGCAAAAAATAACACAAGGACATCATTTCTAAGTAAAACATTCTGCATTTTATTAGTGATGAAAATATAAGTGTTAACATCGGCGTCAATTGGCCGATTGCCGATTATTCTCTAATGGCTATAATGGGCTGATTAAATCGACCGGCCGATAAATCGGTTAGGCCGTAGTCTCTACATGGTCACGCCTTTACAATTCTCCTCTGCTCTCTGTATTGCACACGGGAGGGCTGCCCAATTATGGAAAAAATCATGAGCACGATTATTTTGGTCAAAATTGAAATCACGCACGTGATGACTTAAATTGTTTACATGGCAGCATGTCATTTCTGTCTCTATGTGGTAGCACGTTTACAATTCTCCTCTGCTCTCTGCGTCGCGCACAGCGGAGTTCGGCCCCGATGCGCGCGCGCACACACACACACACACACACACACACACGGACCAACCTTGCTCTCCCTCTGCCATTTTCCATGCGCTGTTTTTGAAATCTTCCACGATCACCTGCCCGTCACATTATTTGTAGTTCACCTACTTGACTGGCTCGTGGAGTGAATAGAAGAGAGGAGGGGACTGTATTGCGCACACGCAGCTTCCATGGAAGTCAAAATAACATCTCCAGGCGATTTCATTAATTTTGAAATCGTCTGACCTCAAAACCGTAATCGTGATCACCAGATGATTAATTGCACAGCCTTAGTGCATGGCGGAGTTAGGCCCCGATGTGCACACATGTGCTCACACACACAAACATGTGTGCACACACAGACACAGGTGAGCAGACTAGAGTGCGGCTCGAGCCGCATTTTCCCGAGTCCAAGACATTTATAACCGAGCCAGGCCTGAACCTGCAGCATGGCACTGTGCACACAGTCAATGGAGCGGAGTCTGTGTTGCGTTCAGGCGTTGTCACGTAAATAACATTCCAGCACTTGAATAGCCCATTTATTCTTTATTCCAACAAATTAGACACATTTTCTTGGTCAGTCATTAAAATGGAAGCGAGTTTTACGTGCATCACTCAGCAATTTAAACGTGCATGCTTAATTTAATTAGGGCAAGCCACATCGCAAGCCCCGCAATGTAAATATTGCACACGTGTGCATCGCGATGGCGATGGTTTAAAGATATATCTTTCAGGCCTAATACACACTTACTAGGTACACCTTGCAGTGTTTCCTCTAGGAAGAAACAATTTTTTCAGCAGCGGGGGTGGTGGTGAGAGACCCTATTCTTCAAGACAACAGACTCTGACCTGGTGTTCCAGTGATGATGTCACTTTCAAGATCCCGCGAATAACGTTAATTCCAATAGGAGTAGGGATGCACCGAAATGAAAATTTGTGGCCGAAGCCGAATAATATTAAATGCTTGACCGAGTGCCGTTTTTTAGTTTTTCATTAGTTTTTGCAGATGAACCCCCTCCAGATTAGTGTTGTCACGGTACCAAAACTGGGACTCACAGTATGATACCAGTGAAAGTATCACGGTTATGAGTAGTATCAGGATACCACAGCGAAAATGAGGCAGATGTGCCTTTTGTCATTTATAAAAAGATAAATCACTTTTCTATAATACATCAATGATATTTCAATGGAATAAATTACTTACTGACTTATTCATACTTCAAAAACAGCATCAATCAGTGATGAACATAGGGGGGATCAAAATAAAATAAATAAAGAAAATAAGAATAAACCAGCCACCCTCCTCCCCTGGCAAGTCCCTTCATAAGTAAAGAACAGTCCCTAAAGTGCGAACGGCTCGTTTCTCCTCTGATGCGGCACATACTGTGTGCCGCAATGGCTCAGCTGTTCAGGTGCTTTTGGGCAGTCATGACAACAAGTTATTCACCTGGAGCCCGACTTCTCCGTCACCGTTAAGCCGTTATAATGCGCCGCCGTATTTGACAGGAATACGTATACCCCCACTGCTGCTCTCCTCACTACACTGGCTGCTGCGCTGTGCCAGTGCACAGATGTCGGTGGTGGTGCATTTGCAAAATAAATGTTTTGAAGGAGCAGCAGCGGCGGCAGTAATTTAGCAGCAGCGTGCCGCTTCTGCTAAATGAATATAGCGGAAACACTGCCTTGCTAGTAGTAGGTTGGACCACCTTCTGCCTTCAGACCTGCCTTAACTCTTGGTGGCATAGATTCAACAAGGTGCTGGAAACATCATTCAGAGATTTAGGTCCATATTGACATGATATCATCACCCTAACCCTATATCCATGATGCAAATCTCCCATTCCACCACATTCTAAGGTTGCTCTATGGGATTGAGATCTGGTGATATGGAGGCCATTGGAGTACAGTGAACTCATTGCCATGTTCAAGAAACCAGTTTGAGATGATTTGGCTTTGTGACATGGCGCATTATCCTGCTGGAAATAGTTATCAGAGAATGGGTACACTGTGGTCATATAGGGATGGACATGGTCAGCAACAATACTCAGGTAGGCTGTGACATTTAAACAATGCTCATTTGGCACTAAGGGGTCCAAAGTGTGCCAAGAAAATATCCCCCCACACCATTACACCACCACCACTAGAGAGTCTGTCGGGTTCAGGCCAGGCTCGGTCAAAATTGTCTTGGACTCGGGTCGGGTTCATTCAGGAAAATGCGCCCGAGCTGCACTCTTGTGTGCTCACCTGTGTGTGTGTGAGCACGTGTCTGTGTGTGGCTCCTCCCACCCCCCCTTGAAGGGCAAATAAATTTTATTTAATGTTATTTTCTATATAGGGCCAGATCACAACATAAGTCCTTTAAGGTTACCTTTCCCATAGAACAGGGTCCATATTCACAAAGATTCTCAGAGTCCTCTCAGAGAGCTCCTAACTTAGTCTAAAAATTCTTAGCAAGGAATCTTAGCTTAAGAGTGATTCAGGAAGTTTCTGAGAGCAACTCTGAGCAAGGAGGGGACAGAAACTTTTATCTTAGTAAGGAGGTGTGGTTGACCCCGTTGCTAGGTATGACGCAGTTTTCTAAAAGCTGTGATTGGTTGTTACAAAAAAAATGCGCTCCTAGTAATGAATGGACAGTGAAATCAGCCGATCATAGAACTTAGACTGTAAGCTATTAAGAAATGTGTAATCGTGAAAATAATTTTATGTCATGATGATGAAACTCAGCAAAATTAAATTAATTGTTACACAGCTTCAAAATGTTTAAACGTACCTCATTCACATGCCGATTAGCATATTGATTTGCTTATTGCTATGTTTACTCGCCATGCTGGTAATTTTACTACTTAATCTATTTGATATTAATGGTGGACGCAGACTCAGCTGTCAGCAATTACTGTGATTGCTGGCCTCCTTGTAAAAAGCGGTTTGATTTGGCAGAATGACCAAAACAACGAACGAAATGGAGGAAAAAAAGAATGACAAAGCCGAACTGGACAGAAGAGCAGTGCCTGCTGTTGGCACAGCTCGTGGAGGAGAACAAAGGAGTTTTAAGAGGGAAATTCGGTCCCGGGATCACGGCACAAGGGAAGAGGTAGACTTGGGAGCGTATTGCCCAACAAATCATTGCGTCGTTCCCTCTCCTTTCACGCACAAGCAATGAGTGTGAGAAGTGCCGGTACGTGCTGCAATCCAAAGTGGGCGTTATTGCGTTACTACGCTGGGTGGGAAAAGTAAGCTAATCCCTGATAAGGTCAACCACAAACATTATCCCTGCACTATCAAGCCAGTAGCATCTTATTAAATCACTGTCGTTCAATATACGGAGAATATCTCTCCTTCCTCTCTGTCTTTCCGTCATCTTCTCTGTTTAAGACATTCTTAGGCTTCTTAAAAGTCCTCCTCCCTCCTCTTAATAGTTTTTCACCTTAGGAGCTCTCTTAAGGCCTGAGATGCTTTGTGAATAACTTTTATCTTACCAAGGGAAAATTCTAAGAAAAATCTTAGAATTCTAAGATTTTTCTTCGAATGACGTCACTAAGAGCTACTTTTAGTCTTAGGATTCTTTGTGAATATGGGCCCAGGTCTATACCTTGTCCTTTTATTAAATAAACTAAATAACCTTATGTTATTTATTTTATTTACACCATGGCACGTCATTTCTGTCTACACATGGTCGCACATTTACAATTCTCCTCTGCTCTCTGTGTCCTGCATGGAGGAGTTCTGCCTGATGCGCACACACACACACACACACACACACACACACACACAGGTGAGCAAACTAGAACGGGCTCGGGCCGCATTTTCCTGACCGAACCCGACATGAGTCCGAGACAATTACACCCGAACCCGCAGCACGGCATTTACACACACTCAGTTGGAGTGGAGCCTGTGTTGCGTTGAGGCGTTGTCACGTAAATAACAAATTCCATCACTTGAATAGTAGACTTGCACTGATAAATCGGCAGTGCTCGGAATCGGGACGGTTTTCACGTGATTGGCCATGGCCTGTGACCGGCCAGTCAGTCTAAAATATGCTGATTTAAAACGCCGGTCAAATTCCCGGCGTGCAGCATGATTGACATCGTGTAACATCAGCAGCGCATGCACACGCACATGTGCAACTCACGGCTTGGGCGATGTGAGCAAGTGAAACATGGGCGGCTTCTCACCTTAAGCATTCACGCACACATATCAAAAAGAGAAGGAGAAAGTTGTTATTCAATTCAATTCAATTTTATTTATAAAGCCCAATATCACAAATCACAATTTGCCTCACAGGGCTTTACAGCATACGACATCCCTCTGTCCTTATGACCCTCACAGCGGATAAGGAAAAACTCCCCAAAAAAACCCCTTTAACGGGGAAAAAAAACGTTAGAAACCTCAGGAAGAGCAACTGAGGAGGGATCCCTCTTCCAGGACGGACAGACGTGCAATAGATGTCGTACAGAACAGATCAGCATAACAAATTAACAGTAATCCACATGACACAATGAGACAGAGAAAGAGAGAGAGAGAGAGATGCAGGTAATGACAGTAGCTTACAACAACATTATTGAAAGTAATAATATTATAGTTATAGTTCTGGCTACTGCGGTACAATATGTTGAAAGTATGTATTAATATCTGGCAGTATACAAGTGTGACAATAGTCATATGTGTATAATAATAGTAGAAGTATGACTAATGACTAATGATGGCAGCAGCAGCAGGAGGCATCTGGCAGGACCACGACAGCAGCACAACCACACACGTCACACTGTCCAGGCACTGCTGCGATATGAGTTAATCTGAGAGACAGTGGAGCACAAAGGCTCCGGAGAAGAAGCCGAGTTAGTGACATCCAGAATGGCTGAGTTAGTGACATCCAGAATGGCTGAGTTAGCAAGATGCAGTAATAGAATACGAGAGAGAGAGAGAGAGAGAGAGAGAGAGAGAGAGAGAGAGAGAAGGTGAAAAGGTGCCCGGTGTATTATAGGGGGTCCTCCGGCAGACTAGGCCTAAGTCAGCCTAACTAGGGGCTGGTACAGGGCAAGCCTGAGCCAGCCCTAACTATAAGCTTTATCAAAGAGGAAAGTCTTAAGTCTAGTCTTAAATGTGAAGACGGTGTCTGCCTCCCGGACCGTAACAGGAAGATGATTCCACAGGAGAGGAGCCTGATAGCAAAAGGCTCTGGCTCCTGATCTACTTTTGGAGACTTTAGGGACCACGAGTAACCCTGCGTTCTCAGAGCGTAGAGTTCTGGTGGAATAATATGGCACTATGAGCTCTCTAAGATATGACGGAGCTTGACCATTTAGAGCTTTATAAGTTAACAGTAGGATTTTAAATTCAGTTCTGGATTTTACAGGGAGCCAGTGCGGAGAAGCTAAAACAGGAGAAATATGATCTCGTTTCTTAGTTCCTGTTAGTACACATGCTGCTGCATTCTGAATTAGCTGGAGAGTTTTTAAGGACTTACTAGAGCTACCTGATAATAGAGAGTTACAGTAATCCAGCCTTGAGGTAACAAAAGCGTGGACCAATTTTTCTGCATCTTTTCAGGTCAGGATAGGCCTAATTTTCGCAATATTACGCAGATGAAAAAATGCAGTCCGTGAGCAATGCCATCTAGAGAAACTATGTCATCAGATAAAGAGTCTCTGAGTTGTTTGGGGCCAAGAACAATAACTTCAGTTTTGTCTGAATTTAACATCAGGAAATTGGTGCTCATCCAAGTTTTTATGTCTTTAAGGCAGTTATGGAGTTTAGTTAATTGATTACTTTCTTCTGGCTTCATCGATAAATACAACTGTGTATCATCTGCATAACAATGGAAATTTATAGTGAGATTTCTACTGCAGACCTGCCAACCTGTACGCATTTTGCGTACCAGGCACGCATTTTGACATCAAAGTACGCTGGTACGATTTGATGCTCTAAAAGTACGCATATCATTCGATCGCGCATTTCGCCGGTTTCAGTGTATTTGTCTATGCAAGATGTCACTCAAGTTGATACCCGGTGAATATAGGTGCGTAGGCGGAACGAAAAGATTTCGGCCAATCAGATTGCTGCATATTGCCCCCCCGCCCTCCCATCCACGGCTGACTAAGAAAGATGCGCTTGATTCATTTCCATCCAGTTAGACAGTACACTGTCGCCCTCACCGTCAAGATAGATGAACCCTCTTCGCCCACACCTCTGGGTAGTCCTCAGTGATGACTCTATCAATTCAAACAACGCTGACAGGTAAAATGACGTAAGAAATGCAAAAATTGAGAGCTTTGAGAGCTTCTGTCTGTAAGCAGTTAGCTTCTGTCTGTAAACAGTTAACTTTAGCTTCTGTCTATTAGAGCTAGCTTCTATCTTAGCAGTTAGCTTCTGTCTGTAAACAGTTAACTACAGTCTCATAGCAGTTAGCTTCTGTCTGTTAGCAGTTAGCTCTTATTAGCTCCTCACCGTCAGCTCAGACCGGAGTTACCATGTGTTCAGTTCGGTAGACGCTATCACCTTCTCACGCTCGTTTAAGAAATCTCACTCCACCACCGAGTCCTTTTTTATTTATTTTTTTACGCCCTCTAGTGTGTTCACTCGTGTGTGTGTGTGTGTGTGTGTGTGTGTGTGTGTGCGCGGTTCTATAGGAAAGGTTACCTTAAGTGACTTCTTTGTGATCTGGCACTATATAGAAAGTAAAATTAAATAAAATTAACTTGACCTTCAAGGGGGGGCAGGGCGAGGTGCCCCCCTAATAAAATGGTAGGGCAAACACTGAAGTAAATAGTGTCAAAGTCGCCTGTCGTCGATACATTGCTGGTGAGAATTGTACCAAGGTAAGCAAATTGCAGACAAATTTACATTCAACTGTGTTATGAAACCATGTGCCCTGCCTGAATAACTATAACACACTTATGATAAAAAGACGTTTTGTTTGATGAGTCTGCTGAATTTCTATAAGAAAAAAACAAGGCAATAAGAAAAGAGTAGTTCTAATAAGTGTCGTACTACACAAGAACATGATGAGGAATGCTGATGTAATGCACTTGTCTATGATCTATTCTCTATTTCTGTATGAAATTGCATGAAAATAGGATTTCGCCATGTGATGTTTCAAAATTTTCTCGGGGGAGAGCCCCCTGAATCCCACTTGAAATCTTTCTTTTTGTCACAACAGGACATATTACTGTATTTTTTAAGCAGATGATCAATGCTACCATCAGATTGATGAAATTGACCTTGATCTGTGCCATAAAACAAATATTGGGCATCTATGGACGTATGTGGGGCTTAGGCCTATAGATATGAATATGTAAACATACGCTCGTTTTTTCTGTTTGCCACATGTGCATATTGACTTTTATGGTAAAAAAAACAAAACAAAAAAGTGCCGCCGTGTCCGCATATTTTCATGACCACGCACAAGTGTCTGGTAAGGTGGTACTCATAACCTTTCTTCAAGGTTGGCAGGTCTGCTAATGATGTTACCTAAAGGAAGCATATATAGAGTAAATAGGATTGGTCCGAGCACAGAACCTTGCAGAACTCCAAAACAAACTTTGGTACATAAGGACGATTCATTATGAACATGAACAAACTGAAAACGATCAGATAAATAAGATTTAAACCAGCTCAGTGCAGAACCTTTTAGGCCAATTAATTGATCCAGTCTCTGCAGTAGAATTTGATGGTCAATTGTGTCAAACGCCGCACTAAGATCTAATAAAACAAGTACAGAGACGAGTCCTTTGTCTGAAGCAATCAGAAGGTCGTTTGTAATTTTAACTAGTGCTGTCTCAGTGCTATGATGCACTCTAAATCCTGACTGAAATTCCTCAAATAGATTATTATCATGGAGAAAATCACACAGCTGGTCTGCAACTACTTTCTCAAGGATCTTTGACATAAAGGGAAGATTAGATATTGGTCTATAGTTGGCTAACACCTCTGGATCCAGGGTGGGCTTTTTTAGTAGAGGTTTAATTACAGCTACCTTAAAAGACTGTGGTACATAGCCTGTTAATAAGGATATATTGATCATATCTAATATATGAGTGTTAACTAAAGGAAAGACCTCCTTAAGTAGCCTAGTTGGGATGGGGTCTAAGAGACACGTTGATGATTTAGATGAAGAAATCAATGCGGTCAATTCTTGAAGAGAAATTGGGGAGAAGCAATCTAAATATATATTAGGTTTTACAGCTGTGTTTGAGGTTAGATAGGTACTATCTGAGGACAGGAGGTCATGAATTTTGCCTGTAATAGTTAGAATTTTGTCATTAAAAAAGCTCATAAAATCATTACTGCTAAGGGCTAAAGGAATACAAGGCTCAATAGAGCTCTGACTCTCAGTCAGCCTGGCTACAGTGCTGAAAAGAACTGGGGTTGTTCTTATTGTCTTCTATTAATGCTGAGTAATAGTTTGCTCTGGCATTGCGGAGGCCCCTCTTATAAGTTTTGAGACTGTCTGTCCAGATTAAATGAGATTCTTCCAGTTTGGTTAATCGCCAATTCCTTTCAAATTTTCGCGATATTTGTTTTAACTTATGGGTTTGAGAGTTATACCAAGGAGCGAACTTTCTTTGCTTTTTTAACTTCTTTTTAAGAGGAGCTACAGAGTCAAGTGTTGTTCGCAGCGAGCCTACAGCGCTATCGACAAAATGATCAAAGTCGGTACAGGAAACCTCTGTTACTGAGGGACTTGGTATTGAATTTAATGACGGAGTAATCTTTTCCTTAAATTTTGCGACAGCACTATCTGATAAACATCTAGTATAGTAACTGTTGCTGAGTGCCGTGTAATCGAGTAAAAAGAAATCAAAAGTAATCAGATAATGATCCAATAGCGAGGGATTCTGTGGAAAGACTTTTAGATTATCAATTTCAATTCCATACGTCAGAACTAGATCGAGGGTATGGTTAAAACAGTGAGTGGGTTCATGTACACCCTGACTGAGTCTAATAATGAGATAAACGCGGTAGCCAGGGAGTCATTATCAACGTTGACATGAATGTTAAAATCGCCTACAATAATAACTTTATCTGATTTAAGAACTAAACTGGATAAAAACTCTGAGAATTCAGATACAAATTCAGAATACGGGCCAGGAGCACGGTACACTATAACAAATAAAAGTGGCTGCGAGGTTTTCCAGGTCGGATGTAAAAGACTAAGAACGAGGCTTTCAAATGAATTATAATCTAGTTTAGGTTTAGGGCTGATTAACAGGCTAGAGTTAAAAATGGCTGCAACTCCCCCTCCTCGGCCACTGCCTCGAGGAATGTGGGTATTATTATGACTGGGAGGAGTGGATTCATTTAGACTTACATATTCATCTGGACACAGCCAGGTTTCAGATATCAGATAGAGACCTGATATTTAACAGGCATTTAATTCTCCTGTTTTGTCTTTCTGTCACAGAAGAGGTTTTAATTTTTATGAGGTTGTTATGCACAACTCCTCTTTGTTTAATTTCAGATTTAAATAATTTAGGTGGTCGGGGGACAGACACCGTTTGTATAAAACTATGAAAACTATGGCTGGGTAACTGAACTAGAAGCTCAGAGAGGCGTATAGGACTGCGACTCTGAGTCCTGGTCTCAACTCTGGGTTGTCAGGGATTTAAATTACTATTTAAGTTTGCCAGGTTCCTAGAAATGAGAGCAGCTCCATCCAAAGTGGGATGAATGCCGTCTCTCCTAATAAGACCAGGTTTTCCCCAAAAAGTTTGCCAATTATTAACGAAACCCACATCGTTTGCTGGACACCACCTGGACAGCCAGCGATTAAATGATGCGGCTAAACATGTCATCACTGGTCAGATTTGGGAGGGGTCCAGAGAAAACTACGGAGTCCGACATCGTTTTTGCATATTCACACACCGAGGCAATATTAATTTTAGTGACCTCCGATTGGCGTAACCGGGTGTCATTGACACCGATGTGAATAACAATCTTACTGAATCTACGTTTAGCTTTAGCCAGCAGTTTTAAATTAGATTCAATGTCGCCCGCTCTGGCCCCAGGGATACATTTGACTATGGCCGCTGGTGTTGCTAACTTCACATTTCTCAGAATAGAGCTGCCAATAACCAGAGTTTTATCCTCAGAGGGTGTGTCGCTGAGTGGGGAAAAGCGGTTGGAAACGTGAACAGGCTGGTGGTGAGCCGTGGGCTTCGGCTTGGAGCTGTACTTCTGGCGAATCGTAACCCAACCTCCCGGCTGAACAGGAGTTACCGGAGGACAGTTAGCAGAGGCTAAGGCTATGCTATGTGGCTCCGCACCGGCTACAAGGGGCTGGCTAACTACCGTAGCTACTGAATGGTTTTCCATGGTGCGGAGCCGCGCTTCTAATTCACTAAGCCTCGCCTCCAACGCAGCAAATAAGCTACACTTGTTACAATTACCACTGTCGCTAAAGGAGGCAGAGGCATAACTGAACATTTGGCACACCGAGCAAGAAAGAGCAGAGGGAGAAGCCATCGCTAACTTTAAAGCTAATGTAGCTACCAAGGCTAGTAACGTGCAAACAACAGCTAAGAGATTAGCGAGAAAGTCGTAGAAAGGAGGAGAGCTATAAGTGCTTAAACAGAACTAGTGTGGGTTAAGACTTGAAGTAGACGTTAAAGCAACTGAAGTGAGAAAACAGGCTACTAGAATTCACCAGAGCAGTACAGAGACGCTGTCACAGAAACACCGGAAATGACACAACTCGCTTATCGCAATACGTCAGCACGTCAGGCACGTCCCAAATATAATCGTGTGCTATAAAGTGGTTTGAAAAAAATGAAATCGGAATCGGCCAAAATCGGAATCGGCCATCTAAACACTGCAAATTGGAAATTGGTATTGGCCCAAAAAATTGTAATCGGTGCAAGTCTATTGAACAGGCCATAGCACAACACAGCAGCATGTCAAGTGGGCCAAACCCGAGCAAAATTTTTGATTTGTTATCCGAATATGGAATTGGCCAACATGCTTTTTCTTGTTTATGCACAATGAATTAATATTATATACATTGAAAAGCATTGTATTTCGTATCTCCATCTGCTGGGGGGCCATCACGATAAGCGTATCCATGCATAATATGATGATAACTCCACTACAGAAGAGACTTGATGATCACTAAAATTACGTGGGGAAAAAGTAAAGTTGTAGTATATCGGCATATCTGATATCGGCAAAAATCCAATATTGTGCATCCCTAGTTGTCAGTTTGTTTTTCTCTGCGTGAGAACATGTGAAAAGTATTAATTGCGTGAAACACACAGTCAATGCATGAAAGTTGGCAGCTCTGCAAGAAGTGGAGACATAGGGACAGGCCATCCAAAATGGAGTCTGTTCCCGGAAATCAGAGATGTCTTTTCACCCTAGTTTACATAAATTTTGCTTTAGTTAGCTAAATTAGTCTTTGCTGGTGTTATGGTGTAGTGTAAGTGTAGTCCAAATGGCCATATGATAATAATGTTGAGTTATTGTGTTCATAATTGCATATTTGCTCTCTGAGAACTTTATGAACAACGTAAATGAGTATATTTAATTTGGCAATAGAATGCTGATAATGACTTCTCTGCATTTTAAGACCTGACTGACCATTTCTGCCATGCCTTGTTATTCTTGTGGTGCTCGTCCAGCTTTGTGTGACAGAATTCTCAGTGTTTCTCAATCTTTTTAAATCATTATTCATTTTGTTTCTCAGATGGTTGTGTTTGATTGTTCAGTTGTTGAACAGTGCCTCAACCAAACTGATAATTTTTTAGCACAGGCCAGAAAGTTTGTAGCACAAATATAAAATGTCCATTACCGCCTGTACAAATCACAAGTAATGCGGTTCATCATTTAAACACACTGGCAAAGGATATCAATTAGGGGTGGGCGATATATATCGTTAACGATAATATCGTCATTGTTGTTTTAACAATGTGCAAATTTACGTTATCGAGTATGCAAATGACTTCACAAAAACAACTGAAAACACGCGCTGAAACCAGGTTGAAACCCCACACATTCGCCGAACAAGAGTTACGTAACTTGTGTGCAGTAGCACGCTGCAGTACACCTAGGTGGTCCCATATCTCTCACTGGCACCTTCCCGGCAGGTAAGCCTGCTGCTAAACAAACATTAGAGAGACAACATGGCAACACCGCCCACGGATGCTCCAGCAGCTTTGGAAGACGTGGGTCAACTGTAGTGATATGTCCCAGCCTGTAAGGTGGGAACTCATGCTGTATTGTGTTGCAGGGGAACAATTAACGGGTTGCTCAAGTACCTGAAGCCTGCGTGGTTCATGAGTGGTTTGTTGGTGGTTTGGTTTATACCAATAAAAAACTGAACATGGTGTCAGAAGTAGTCAGATGCGAGCGACAGTACTAGTGACTTAGTCTGCATATAGCAACACACGAAAGTGTCTAGTTGTAGGTGGGGAAAGTTCGCAGTACCGGAAGACCATCTACGGAGCTACCTAGCCTAGCCACAGTTAGCTAAACGAAGCAGCAACATGGCACAATTTCAAGTCTCCCCTCCGGAAAGGATCACCTTGAAGGCTGAAGACTGGCCTAAATGGATTAAACGCTTCGACAGATTCTGCATTGCTTCTGGATTGGAGACGCAAGCAGAAGAGAATCGCAGGAATGTGATCTTTGAGAGAGCAAAGTTTAATCAGCGGCATTAAGAAATGGGCGAGATGGCAGACAGTTTCATTACGGCGCTGCACTGCGGTTACAGGGCTCTACATGATGAGATGGTGAGGGACAGGCTTGTGGTGAGTCTGCGGGACAAACAGCTATCTGAACAGTTGCAAATGGATCCGGAATTGACGCTACAAAAGGCCGTCACCAGAGTCAAACAGAGCGAGCAGGTAAAAAAGCAGCAGGAAATGTTAAGAACATTTTTCCTTTACAACATTGTGTCCATTAATATCATCCATGAGAAACAATTAATGAGCTATAACTCAGGCTGTTAAAAACACATATTTAAAAGAATGTTGTCTGATTATCGTTATCGTCAAAATCCCCCAAAATATCTAGATATTATTTTTTGTCCATATTGCACACCCCTAATATCAATGCATACAATGCACACAATAAATATAACATTTTATAAATGATAAGAACTTGAAATGTTTTCAGAAAAACATTTTTATAAAAACGTTTTCAGTTTAGACAAGTATCTTATTTTCACAAACAATACAATGATGCAATACAGTAATACAATAAAAACATTCGCTCATTTGGTATCATAGGATGAACAGTTAATCATAAAACATCGTTTTTGTCGGTATATCTTTATTTTGCGGAATTGGCACATCTTTCTCTTCAAGTATGTCTTTTTCTCTTTCGGTCTCTTTTTGTTTGGGGTTTTTGTCGAGGGGCTGAAAATACCTCTTCATTTTCACCGCTGCTTTGCTGAAGTGAAGGAACGATGGGAGAGGCTAGAGGTAACGGCACAGGAATTGTGGGAATTGTAGTTAGATATACAGGATACTACGAATGGTCATTATCCCAGTAGTTTTTTTTGGTAGGATAACGATGAGCCATCGCTCATGTCATGTGTCAGATTTCACCAGAAAAATACAGACCACCAGTGTTGGGAACGTTACTTTAAAAAAAGTAATTAGTTATAATTACTAGTTACTTTCCCCAAAAAGTTACTGAGTTAGTAACTGAGCATTGCACTATCAACGTAGCTAATTACCTGGAAAGGTAACCAAGGTTACTTTTTTATAAAATGCTCAAATATGTCAAATTGCTTGGACACCCCCCCTTAATGGAACTGTATGTAATGAAACTCAACATTGAATATGTTAAATGAATGAAATTGACACATAATAAAATAAATCATGATAAAACATTGTAGCCAATGCTTATCTATACCACACAGCACTCTTGACCACTATGTAAATGTCCCACGGTATTTGCTAAATAAATTTGCAAATATTTGTTAAATATTTGAAGTTAATTATTGAAGAATAAATCACCTGGAAAGCTGGCGCTGCTCCACATAATTTAAAAGGTAACTAAGCTTACACAGAGCGGTGGAAATGTCCATGCAGCTGCAGACAGGTGTGGCTGGATGATTGATGCGTACATGCTGATTCGGGTGCTATCAGAGCGTATGGAGTGTATGTCGCTGACAGAAAGAAAGAAAAATAAAAAAAAGATAGAAAAGCAGCGTACAACTCACATATTTATTTCTCACAGTTGCGCACACGTTGGCATGCAGAAGCACCGTCTGTGTGTCGAGGGTGTGAGCCGCAGCTTCAGCTGCTCAGGTAGAGAGGCTGTGTAGCCCGGTGTGATTATTATTTTTTTTTTTTATTTATTTTTTTTTTAAGATATTTTTTTGGCCATTATTTGCCTTCAATGGACAGGGCAGTTAAGTGTGAAAGGGGGGGAGAGAGAGAGAGAGAGAGGGGATGACATGCAGCAAAGGGCCACAGGCTTGTTTCTTATCTGTGAAATACAAGTAAATACAAGCTCAAGGTGTCAGTATACAGCGACAGACATGAGGTCTGCGTCACCGCAACGCAAAGCTCCAGTTCTAGGGAGGTGCATGTCAGGCTATGGCATAGGTTACAGCATAGGTTCCACGTCAACGTTCAACGCAGAACTACAAAATGCGTGTTAGTTTTAGCTTGGCTAGTTGTATTACTAGTATATACAAAAAGTTGTATTTAAATTTGCATGTATTTGCAAAAACTAATGTATGCAGTAAAAAATGAACACTTGGCGTCCGTGTGTTGATACAATACGGCCATACAAAATATTGCGATACAATGCTGTATAGTTTTTTTCCTTCCACCCCTGCCATGTATAGTAGCCTTGGCCATCAGTGTGACTGTGTGTGTGAATGGGTGAATGTGACTCATAAGAACTTTGAGTGGTTGGAAGACTAGAAAAGTTCTATATAAGTGAAGTCAATTTACCATTTTACTCTAGTCCACACAGTTTTCTCCTTTATCAAATAAGTGGCCTTGGCTTGATTAGGTCATGCTGAGGTGTCGCTGTGTGTCTCTGAATGTCTTGAAAATAATAATGATTTATGACATCAGATGAGGTGGTTCACCTCCACACTAATAAGTTGTGTGAAACCCTGCATGTGTTTGCAGTTACATCATGTCAAAGATGATGGCCACTGATAAGATTGGTATAAAATGATCGTACAATTAATGAATGGTTGTATGCTCTTTGTACATAGCTCATCAGTTGGAGCAGACAAAGACAGCACGAACTGCAGGGATTTGAGCATCCCCTACCATCAACGGGCCCTGAGATGACATCACAGCAGCCTCACCTTCCCAATGCTGTTATTCCTCCCCAGCTTGCCCAGAACTCCTCTGCTCAGCAGGCCCGGCATCACATTCAGGCTAATCAGCTGGACTCAAGTCAGAGCAGTGCAACTGCTGGGCGTCTGGATCACAGAGCTCTGACAGGCAGGCCGGGCTGCTCCGGGGTGGCAGCAGCCAGCGGAGAGCTGGCCAATAGGAACAATTCTGCATCCTGCACCAACTCCAGCTTGTCCAGAAGAGATGTGGGCTTTGAGCCGTGGCCTGAGGAAGCAGTGGACAATTCCCATGGGCTGTACTCACTTCACCGCATGTTTGACATAGTTGGAGCCCAGCTAACCCATCGTGATGTCAGGGTACTGTCATTCCTTTTTGTTGACGTGATTGACGAGTATGAGCGCGGTGGCATCAAGAGTGGAAGGGATTTCCTGCTGGCCCTAGAGCGCCAGGGTCGCTGTGATGAGACCAACTTCCGACATGTTCTCCAGCTTCTAAGGATTATTACCCGACATGACCTATTGCCTTATGTCACACTCAGGAAACGGCAGGCTGGTGAGTAATGCAGTTTCATCACTATGTTGACACCAGGCTTTAAATGCATGTTGAATAATTGACAGTATGATTTAAAGGTCTTACTATTATTAAAGGGACAGTTCACCCCAGAATCAAAACTATATATTTTCCTCTTACCTGTAGTGCTTTCTATAAATCTATATTGTCTAGATGTGAGCTGCTGAGTGTTGGAGATGTCAGCCGTGGAGATGTCTCTATGGTTTGAAATTGCTTCTCCCTTCAGTGGAGTTTGACACACAAACACACATGCATGCACACTTCATGTACTTTTACTTGTGTGTCAACTGTGCCACGAGCTGATTGTCTTAAGCGCTCTGAGTTTTGCGGCACTGTTGCTGCTGGTCTGCTGCTTGCTCCTGTGATGCTAATGTGTAGCCTATGGTTATGAGTTGTGTCCATGAAGGTAATAAAATTATAACATGCATAAAATATGATTTCAGTTAAATGTAATAACTGTCAGTTCTGTCAATATAATGCAGTTAATTCAAATAAACACAAGAAGTTTGTGCTCCAGAGAAAGGAACAGCACTCAGTGAATAACCTCCTAAGCCCTATGATAAGCTATTATGGCAAGGCTTAACTATACAGACCAGTGAGCAGTGATAACTAACATGTCTTTGGGGTCATCAGGTGGGAACCTCCTTTCACCAGTGTTTCATCTAGTTGGTCCCACGACACCTCCAGGAGGCTAGACAGTGATCTCTGGCGTCCCAGAGACACTCCCCTAATGCCAGGTCTCACTGCTCCCCGCACCAACCCAACAACCTCCTTTACTTTACACATGGCTTTCTCAGCCCAAACAGCACTGTCACATTCAACAAACCCAGGCTCCGTACATGCGAGCTCCAGGTAGAAGCAGTGCTGATACTACCTTTCCTAGCACATTCACCATACTCTGTTTCACACGCTACATAGCATAACTCCAATATAAGCTAAAGTTAAGGAGATAGATAAACACACAGGATCAGCAAACACACTCACCTTGCAGCATTGTCTCAAACAAAAGGGATTCAAATAGGCTACTCCCACACTTAAATATACTTCCTCTTCCTGGATTTTCTTCTGAGAGGACTGATTGGTGGATCTCTCCACCTGATCTCAAGGAGTTATGTACCCTGCTTAGTAGTTCCCCCTGCTGGCCCCCAACTGACATTATTTCTTCGCTTCAAGATCCATTGGCTACATCTAACTGCTTCATCTGACATTTCCTTCACTGTCTTCCTCAAACTCTGTCCCCGCACTCCGAGTTCCCCCAGGAGCGAGACAGCTGATCTTGCTATGAATCCCCTACACCCCACTTCCACTGGACAAATCCTAGTTTTCCATCCTCGCTGCTCAGCTTCTGCTCCTAAGTCTGCATATCTAAGCTTTTTTCTTTCATAGGCTTCTTCCACTGAGTCTTCCCAAGGAACTGTCAGCTCAATGAAATAAACTATTCATTGACTCACTGACCACAACACTATGTCAGGCCTCTGCCTGGTACAAACTATTTCCTGGGGAACAACGAGCTTTCCCCCTAAATCTACTTGCATTTCCCAATCACAAGCACCTTCTAGGCGGCCACACCCTTGCCTCCTTACTGACTTATCCCTTCTGTATTTCTCTCTCTCACGGACAAACTGAATTGCTAAACTCCTATCCTTAACACCTTCTGAATTCACCTGTCTTCGTTTCCCTTCGATGCCTGCAGCTAAACATTTCAACACCTGGTTATGTCGCCATGTATATCGGCCTTGTGACAAGCTAACTTTACAGCCTGACACAATATGCTTTAAAGTTGCGGTACCTGAACACAATGGGCATGATGGGTCCCCATTTACCCACAGTTTTAGGTTCTAGGGGGTTGGTAACACATCATATGTAGCCCCTACCAGTAATCTAATACGATTCTCCTCTATATTCCACAGGTCCCTCCAACTAAGCTTCCTCTTCTCTACACTTTCCCACTTCAACCACTGTCCCTGTTTAGCCTGGGCCACTGCCTTTGCACCCTTTAATATCTCCTCCTGTCTATGTATCTGTTCCACAACCGGCTTTCTTTTATCTTTGAGACCTGCTTTATTCCATACTGGTTTGCCTGAGCCAAGCCCCAGGCCGCCCCGGCCACACTGAACATTACCTACAATCTCTGCATGCCTAAGAGCTGCCTCTGCCTCCTGAACTGCCGATCTTGGCTTCCATTTCAAGTGAAGGGTAAGGGAAACGCTTAGTATGCTGTTCACAGAGATAGCACTGGCGATCTGAACCGGTCAGTGGCGAAAAAAGCACTTCTAATGCGTAAACTTATACGGGACGCATTTGCCCCCATATCTACCTCGCAGCTGCCGGTTGCATCCGCCTCCCTCAATACTGAACCAATTTTAAAACGAGTTGTACCTATGAATCATACGCACACATACACATGGGGAAATAGGGCCCAGGTTGAAAAATACCGAAGTTGTTCTTTAATTATACATTCATATTGTTTTTTTTGTGCAGTCTTGTAATTCTGCATGTGCCCACCACTAGAGTAAATCTAAAAAAAAATCAGAGCATTTTGAAGCTCATTTTTCCACCAAAAAAAACAATTGAGGATCATAACCTCGGGACCCCCTAGCAGGTTCCGGGTCTCGTATCCTTCTCACCTTTTTTACCCCTGACCCATTTTCATGCCTGATATAAATCAAGGGTAACACACAATACACGTTAAGTAAACCTACCTTGATTTCAAGTTGTTATAGACAACATTCTTGAGGTCCTTTATCACTCTGGGGTCTTGCGGGGCACCGCTCATCTCCTCCAACAGATGCAGAGGCACAATGGCGGACAGAGTTGGGGACTTCTCTTCAGACATTACAAGTGTGGCTGCCGTCAGTGGCTTTAGAGCTTTTACCACATCTTCTGCAACTGTTATATCTTCCTCTGTCAGAGTTCAGAGATCGCTTTCATTCCTGCATACTTCAGGTGACAGCAGAGCTTAGCTTCCACTCTTTTATCACCTCGGACAACAGTTCAGCTAGGTTACTTGCCGTGTGGCTGGTTTCAATTGACCTATGCTGTTTCTGAAATTGCATATTTCTGTACTTATACTTTATATTTGTGCATAAGTGCGTTCACACTGAGAAGTATGGAAAAATGCAGTGCACTATGAGTACCCGGATAGTGCACTCAAAATGGTTAAGAAGTTGAGTATGGAACTATGGACACTTCTCACCCTCAGTGGTCGCTATCTTGGCTACGTAGCGGAAGGGGAGGGACCATTTTTCAAACTGGAAATTGTGGCCGAGGTGCACTAAGCACTAGGGATGTCCCGATCACATTTTTTTTTGCATCCGATCCGAGTCCTTTATTTTGAAACCGAGTCTGATACCAAGTCCGATCCAATACTTTGCAAAGCATCAAGAAAGAAAAAAAAAAAGAATGCATCCAAGTTGTCCCATAAGGTTTGTTTTTTATTTAAATAGTATCCAAAAAGCTTATTGGTGGTTCAGCAGCACAAAATGTAAACAAATTCAGTATCTTCTTCTTGTCTTTAACAAACAAAATAGGCCTATATCTTTTGTAGTGGTTTGACACATGAACCAAATATTTTTCTTTTACTCAGTCAAACGCCACAAAGAAACCATAAAACCCATAAAACAGGTCCCTTAACACCAAAATTAAATTGTTTTTACCTGGTTTCTGCAGAACAAAAGAATTATACTCAATTTTCAAAAATACAAATACAACTGTAATCAGTTTCAAGAAAGTATATATTTTTTTAGCCAAAGAAAAGAAATGTTCTGTTCTGTTCAGTCAGTTCAATCCAGTTCAAACAAAAAACTCCACTTCAGGATTTCCAAATAACATATCACAGTTCAATTCAGTTCAGTCCACACAGTTCACTAAACAAAAGAAAACTCCACCCCAGGTTTTCTCGTAAACAAGGAAGTAAAGAAAATCCACTGTTTGCTCTGACTCGGTTCAGTTTCAAAACAATAAATCAAACCCGGCCCGAAGGTTCCAAATAAGGAATAATGCAACAAAAAGTAACCCCTGGCTTTTGCCAACTCACGGGACCGTGGGTGAATGCCGTAACACTCTGGCATTGTTTCGGGCGTGGAGGCTTCGTAGTATCCCTTGATATCTGTGGCGGGGAATCTGAAGTGAGGCCGGTGACCGGATGGATGATATTCCACAGGGAAGCGTATCTTTTTCGTGGACTTTGAGCAGTGTAAAATGCTGTGGTAGGCTAAATATGCAGAGGACTTCTGGCTCATTTCTCACTTGCCGGCATCTCTCGCCATACTGCCAGGAGCGACATAATGTAGGGGCTGGTCTACCTGGGCTCAGCTGATCGAGCCATCCCACTGGCCAATAGCACTGGTGGGTGTGTCTGGAGGTGAGCAAGCCATCAGCTGATAACCACTGTCTTATAAAAAAAAAATATATTTATAAATATATAGGATCGCCACACTTTATACATTGGAAAACAGAGGCAACAATGAACAACATATTTGAAAAACCTGGCCATTTTTGTTGTTTTGATTCTTCCAATCTTTTATTACCAATTCCAATTTTGTAAAAATAACGTGATCAGCGCCAATACCCGATCCAAGGATCGGATCAAGACATCCCTACTAAGCACCGTCATGGGAGAGTGTGTAACGCTGCCATACTTGTATATGTATTAATACAAGGAAACATAACTACTTGTAGGTATTTTTATTTCCACATAACCGTCTTTGAAAACATTTACATACCTACACATTAAAACACATAAAACAATTATCTATTGCATTACGTTATAAACGACCGCGGACCTCTCGCTACCCCCCCACCCCCCCGACCCGTGGCCACACCGCCCGCAGAAGCGCTGCGAATAGCCTCGAATCGCCGAGAAGCAAAGCCAGTTTCCTTTTGGCGCCCATGTTAACCGATTGTGTCATCCACACCGCCCGCGGAAGCGCTGCGAATAGCCGCGAAGCACCGGACCATGACCGGCTCGTGCCCTGCAATGATTGTTTCGGCGTCTGGTCTATTTTCTGCGTGAGCCGCGAGCGAATGTGTCAAGCCGGGTGACGGAGACAACAGCTGGGAACAGAACCGCTTGTCGACCAGCGTGGAGAAATGCACGTCTGATGCCAACGCCCACTTGGAAAGAGGACAGCTGCGGTGGTGTTTTTTTTCTCCCTCCACAATCGAATGTCAATTTTCACATTTGAAGGTCCATTTTTTTTTTTTCAAATTCGAAGTTAAATTCGAATTTAGAATATTCGTTGACAGCCCTACTGCAGACTGCTCTGTTTTGTTCTGAAAATGTCAGTGTGTAACCCCATTCTGTGGACAATAAACGAGGTGCAGACTTTCCTCTGTGTCACCGGTGATAAGGAAATACAAAATACAGCAAGAGCTGGATTGAGAAGTGAGTGACAATAACCCCGTCCACATTTAAAAGTACTGTTTGCGGTGCAACACTAAACGGACCTAGGGTCTGGGTACCATGTCTGAAGGGTTTTTGGTTCCCAAAGTATTATACCAAAAGCATTTACTAGAAATGGGCTTTTCCGGTCATTACTCAACACCGTATCTCTTGAACAGAAGGAGAGACATTTGGTCAGATAGTGAATGGGTGACACTCATTTTGAAACTGTTCTGATTGTATAGATCTTCTGTGCTGCTGGGTTGAAGATGTGTGTAAAGTAGGGCTGGGCGATATGGATTAAAACTCATATCCCGGTAACATTAGGCCATATGGCGGTATATGGTATGGTACCGGTATTTCATACAGAGTGAGAAAAGTGATTCATTTTTACTCAAAACCGTAAGTATATCAAAACCTGTTTTATTTAAAGACTTAAATCACATTCAAAACCTTACAGGTTTTTCTTTATCTGCTCAAGAAAGCACAGCTGTGAAAACAAATGTAAACATATCTTTCCTGATGGAAAGAGATGCACAGTTATGTAAAAACAAATGAAATCTATGACAATAGCCTACATTTTAAACCAAGAAGCATAATTCTGCTTGTACAGAGCTTGAGAGCTGAGCAAATAACAAAACAGTAAAGTACATTCAAGTGACAACAGGCCAACCCTGGATGAGAACATAGGCCTTATGTTTCACATGAAAACAGATTTAAATAAAGATACCAGTTAGTATCTTTCGTTAGCAGTTACTGGTCTGCCCCTGGGTGAAGCTTGTCTGGTAGCTATGGCACTGGTTACCCAGGAGCCTGTTATAAGTCAGACAGTTTGTCATGTAGAGTGAGTTGATTGTGAATTAATTAATAAACGGCACGCCATTGCATTGTCAGAGAGAGAAGAGTGTTTCAGCGCTTTTCTACATTGGTGACCCCAACTCTGCTGGACGTTTCCAGAGACAAGCGTGACGCGAAACGCAGTTTTGCTGAAATTACCAAAGTTTTGGGAGTCTGCTGCGCCGCCTTGGTTCGCCTAAGCCAAAGCAGTTTGTGTTACGAGAGATAACGGCAGACAACCATGTACTACTGTGTAGCAGCCCTCAACAGTTCAACGGCTAGCAGGGTAGTTAGCATCCTCGAAAATCCCCAGAACAAGACAAATATGAAATGCTGAAAGGCCAACTGTTAAAGACATTTGGGCTCTCTGAAGCGAACAAGCACATCAGCTTCTCACACTGCAAGGACTCGGTGACAGCAAGCTATCTGAGCTAATGGACAAGATGCTAGCTTTGCTGGGAAAGAACAAGCCGGATTTCTTGTTTCGCCACCTCTTCCTACACCAGCTGCCAACTGAGGTACGAGCTGCTTTGGCAAACACCACTATCACTGACTGTCGGGCTCTGGCCGAGGAAGCTGATAAAATCTTCCTGGTTGGATTTCAACACTGTGTGGCTGCACAGGCTCCAGCCCAAGCTGCCCCATCAAAGCCGGAGAGTTTAATGAATATCGCCGCAGTGACAACAACGGCCCAACGGCAATGGCCCAACGGCTGGTGTTACTACCACACCGGTTCGGACCCAATGCCAAGAGATGCCATTCCCATGCACTTTCAGGGGATGGAAAGCGGAGCTAGCGCTCAGTAGGTGCCATGAGCGTCGGCCACACAGGCAGATTGCTGTTTATCCAAGACACCATATCTGGGCGGCGATTTCTGTGTGACACGGGAGCACAGACAAGCATCCTGCTGGCATCACGAGTGGACATGCTAGGAGGAGAATATGGACCTTCCCTGACCGCCGCTAACGGCACTCCCATCCGCACTTATGGTACACGGAATGTGGAACTGTATTTTGGGGGGCAGCGCTTCAACTGGAAGTTTATCACAGCTAAAGTGACTTTTCCCATTCTCGGCACTGATTTCCTATGCGCCTATGGACTGTTGGTGGATGTTAAAGGACAACTTCGGTATTTTTCAACCTGGGCCCTATTTCCCCAGTATTGAGGGAGGCGGATGCAACTGGGAGCCGCGAAACGAGCTAAAACGGTAACGGGGCAAATGCGTCCCATATAAGTTTGCGCATTAAAAGTGTTTTTTTCGCCACTGACCGGTTCAGATCGCCAGTGCTATCTCTGTAAATAGCATACTAGCCTTTCCCTTACCTCTGGGCTGTGTGATGTCACGAGCTTTGCTCCACTGTGTCTGTAGCTCTCTACTCGTGGACAGCCGTTTTCTTGAGGAAGAGGTGTTTTAGAATTGATGTCTTCTCTTCTTCGGCTGGCAGTAGTCATCTTGGGAGAAGTGAGCACTGCAGACCCGATGGTCTGCAAAGCGCAGTGTCTGGAGAGGAATGTTAGCATCTCACTGTCCGACAAAGGCAGCCTATGAAAGCTGTACGGGGTGTTGTGCGACATCCTGTTCTTGCGTTTGGGAAAAAGGCCCTCCCCCTCTCTGCTCCAACACTGACTGACAGCTGACTCCACTCATACCACACTCACCACTGCCCCAGGGCCGCTATAATATGCTATCTACAGAGATAGCACTGGTGATCTGAACTGGTCAGTGGCGGAAAAAAAGCACTTTTAATGCGCAAACTTATACGGGATGCATTTGCAAGATTTTTCCGCCCACCTGGCTGGGTGTGTCATTTTTTCTAAAGTGGACCTCATCCGCGCACCAAGTGCTGGTTCACCCACAGGACATTCCAAAGACTGCAGTGATCACCCCATTCGGCCTGTTCGAGTTCCTGAGGATGCCTTTTGGCCTCAAAAACACAAAAAAATGCCAGCTAAATGCCAGTTCGGGCAGGACACCATTGACTTCCTCGGACACCGCATCACCAGAGACGGGGCAGTTCCCCTCCCACCAAAGGTAGAAGCCGTGGTGAGTTTTAGTTGCCCCACCACAGTGAACTCTTTACAGGAGTTTTTGGGTATGGTGAAATTTTACCACCGTTTCATCCCCCAAGCTGCACAACTGATGCAACCTCTTTATGAGGCCCTGAAAGGCAAGTCCGCCAGACACGCCGTGGACTGGACCGCAGAGAGGGACAAGGCATTTGAGGACACTAAAGCAGCCCTGGCAAGCGCAGTAATGCTGCCGCACCCTTCACCTGATGCTCAGATCACCATTACTACAGACGCTTCGGACTATGCGGTCGGTGCAGTTCATGAGCAGTGGGAAAATGGGGCCTGGCAGCCGAGCCATGGTCTGCCCGTCAACAGGGCAAACTCTCTGTCATTTCGGAGTTTACTACAGACATAAAACATGTGGTGGGTAAAAACATCCTTGTTGCAGACTGCCTTTCCCGGGCCATCATGGGAACCATCCACTTGGGGCTTGACTACACGCATGGCGGCTGACCAAACTTCTGACCAGGAGGTCCAGGGGCTCAGGTCGGCCACGACAGGTCTGCAGTTGGAAGTTGTCGCCTTCGACAGTCCTCATCTTAAGTCCTCATCTGCTGAACTGGAAGCGGACCTGGACAGGCCGATTGAACTTGGTCAGCCGTCACGGCTGGGCCGACCTCCCTATTTGCCCCCACCCTGCCCTAAAACCCCTAAATAACCCGCTGCAGGGACCTCAACCCCTACTCCAGTTGTGCGGAGCCAGGTGGGTAGACTGATAAGACCTCCAGTTCGTTGATGTTCATTTTCCCTTTGTGCTTCCAAATTTTGGTGAATTCTGGGGGGACATGTGTAGTGACTCTTAATGTTTGTTTATGGTTATAATTCACCAAATACCTTTGGGACATACACAGAACTATAGTGTGTCACTGGTGCTTGCCTCCCCGGATCACAGCGCATGACAGAAACACTGTTCCGCTCTGTGTATCAGACGTCTTCTAAAGTGACTAAAAAGGACTCTCGTTTTTCAAATTAATGTTTAAAGATCTTTATTTTAAATGCGCGTGCAAAAACACCAGCTACAGGGTTTCTGTAAGGTTTATTTTGTTCACTTTTACCAAGGAGGCTACAGACTCCTACCCACTTCCAGCAATTGCGCTAAGCTAAGTCGCAAGGCTTACAGCTGGAGGCCAGCCACTGCACGTACAGACACAAAAAAGGTACTGTTGATGTTGTCTCACTTTGAAAATGATAGGAAAGGGCTTGAGTCCCAAATCGTCGGAGTATTCCTTTAAGCCCAATCATCTTCTACCATTTACTTAAACATGAAAAACTACTCAAACTACACACTAAAACATACATAAGCGTATATAAAATTTAAGTCAAAAAGCAGCTATCATTGCTAATTGAATTACAGTAATGAGGCCAATGATGCTAGGAAAACTTCCTGAATAGAGAACTATTAAATCAAACTAGAACTTGTGTGATTTTTACAGTACCTGCCTGTTTAAACACAAATCAGAACTGAAAACTGCTTTTGGCAATAGGCATACAAGCCACTGCTGTTCTTCAACAACAAAACCTGTCAACAACTACTCCAGCTCATCTCTCAAGGCCTGTAACTTAGGTTTGAGCCGCTTCCTCCCATCATCAAGATCCAAGGGACAACCTGGATGAACTCAAAGAAGCTGCTTAGCTTCTCGGGGTAGCTCAAATGAAGAGCATACATCAGTCCAAACAAAATCACCAGTGAATCAGCCCATGATCTCTGAGACATTACAACCTGATCCTCGAGGATGATTGAGACATGGTGGGTTTCAAAGGGAACTCCAGAAGGTTCCTCCTCCTCATTGACCGATGCCACCAAAGCTACTGCTCCCTCCTGAGCTGCCTCCAACTCATCCTGAAAAGGGAGTGCAAGTGTACATATACAAATCATCAGGTTTTAGGCTAATGGCTAATTATGAAAACAATGAAAAAGAAAGCATTACTACATCAGTCTTCTAGATTTGCAAATCAAATGCAAATCAAAGCTTTATAAAAAACAAAGAACAAATGTTTGTATCTGGCTAAAATAGGTTTTAGCTGAACCATCTCAGATCCCGTTCAGAGCAGTGTGGTGATGAGCTGCTGTTTGCATCTCTACAGTGGAGATACACTGATATTATATGCATTAGTGCTTCATAACAACCCCACTTCAAAAAGCTGAACTATCCCTTTAAGGTTCCTTTCAGAGTTTGAAAGAGCACAAACAAAATATATGACTATCCAATCAGCTATAAAGACAAATTGAAAGATACACGAGTATGTAATCTATGACGCTCAGTTATTTTATTAACTTATAATTTGTGCTCCAAAATTGGAATCAAATAATCTAGTCTTCATGTATATGAGGAGAGCTGATTTTTAAGCACATTTTAAAAATGTATATAACCTGAACCTCAAGCGCTGGAATGTTAACTTAATGGAAAACAGAGAACACAGGAATACCTTGCAAATTTTGAAGACATCTAATGGATCCTCCTTTAAGTACAGCGGTAGGCCGGCCAGGGCTGCTGTTCTAGCTGCACTGATGTTGTTCTTGTCCTGTTGCACAAGGAAGACAAGGAATGCATAGGGAGATGTTAGGAACCGCTGTTCACATTCAACTTCATTGTAATACATTAAATAAAATAAAATTAAAGTTACCTGTTCCTCATACGCCATCAACACTGCCTGCATCTTCTCACCAAAACTACCAGTCTTCCACTTTTTGTAGAGCTTCAGCAGTTGGTGTATCAGCAGGTGTGTATTTGTCAAGGGCAGCAAAGAAGGTAAATGGCAGATTTTGATTGGTGATCCTGTGGAATTCACTGAGCTGCATGGAAAATAGAAGTAATGCAAGATTGTAATAAAATTGTTGTTCTCAAAGACAAATAGGCATATCATATTAAACTAATGTATTCTAATAATTACTTTGATATTGAGGGTCATTAAGTGCCATTTTTAAGTTTTTACTCACTTGGGCTTCATTAAAGAGCGCAGGCCATCTGTCTGTTAGTTCGACAACGGCAGGAGCTGTAGTCACACTTTCTTCTCGCCGGAGTGCAAAGGTGTGTTGCATATGTTGATGGATGAGAACCATGTCTCTTTCTGTCGATGACCTCTTGAACTGCTCCATCATCTCAAGCCTCTGGCTCTCCAGTGTGTCTTTACTTTCTCCATGAGGGTAATTAGGAAGGAAGTTGACTTCCCCTCTTCTGGGTCTTTTGATACTGCTCCTGGATGCTGCACCCTTTGGATAGGTCCTGCTTTCCTGCATTCACAGCCACATCCTTTATGCCAGCCCTGCTCAGTTTGTGCCTATAGTTGCCCATCTTGAAGTTCAGGCTGTTCTGCCAATCCTCATAGCCCTGAGATCTTTCACTTTTATCTTTCAGACAGGGGTGTTTCCTCACCAGAGTATCTGCAGCCACGCCAACCTGTTGTGCGCTAGGATATGCTTTATGCTTGTACATTTCAGCAGCCATTACCTCCAGTATGTTGTGTTTTTGATCCTTGGTCAACTTGAGCATTTTCCCCTCTCTCTCTCAAATGCAGAGTTACCTTCTCTTAGAGTATACTCCATCTTGTATGAGAAGTTTGGAACAACAAAGATGGCTGGCCATCTCTGCCGCTCTGGTGAATCTATGTCATCAGATAGTAACACAGTGTCACCTGCGCTGGTTGAACTCCGATCTGACTCAACTAATCTAACTAACTTAATGGCTGCCTTGGATGGTGGTAGGTCCTCCATGTTAACTAAATTGCATAGGGCATTGTCAAACTCAGGGTCTTCAAACTGGACCTCAAATATGAGGGCATCTACAGTGTCAGGACGAGAGGGCAAAGTAAGCCTGTCAGCACTGTCATCACCAAGGATGACCCTTAGTTTCAGAACATCAGTCACATCCATTTCCACTGAGTTACACATATCAGTATATCTACTGTTTCTTTATTATTGGAACTAAACCTTACAACTTAGTCTGAACACATTTTTAGAGCTGACTATTTTAATTATTGATTTATTGTTTCCAGTCATTTCTTCACAGAAAAAAATGTCCAAACTGTGATTTCAGCTTGTCGGATATGAATATTTTCTTGTTTTTCTATGACAGTTAACTGAATCTCAAAACAAGACATTGTCCAGGAAAAAATACGGGTTAGGGTTAACATTTAGAGGGGAAAACAAGCAGAAATAGAATCACAAATATACAAGAAAAAACCTTGTATATCCTTTGAGATTTAGGTTATAAATTAGTGAGAGAGAAAAACAACTAACAATCTCAGAGAATTTTCTTGTAAATTTGTAAGTTTAATGTCAGAAAGTTACAAAGTAACGCGTTAGAGTACTTTGATTACTTTTTGCAGTAACGAATAACCTAACGTGTTAGTTTGCTGTTTGAGTAATCAAATACTAAATACATTTTCAAACAAGACATCAGTTACTTCCGTTACTTTTAGAACGCTGGTCCTTCAGCGTTGAAACAGCAACGGCTGTCGTTTGGTTCTAATAATGGAGATAACGTTAAACCTATCAGTCTGAAAGAAGCCACGGAGCTTGTGGCTCGCTACGTGGTCGGAGAAATGCTGCCGTTGTCTACGGTGGAGTCTAAATAGGTGGAGTAGGACTCACTGACAGACATATTTCAGACTCAGCACTTGCATTATGCCTGGTACACACTACACGCTGGTACTCACCAATTATCCCCAGTCGTCTTTCACGGCGTGTGTGATGTCATCGGGTTATTCTTGTCCTATTTTTAATTTTACTATTTTTTGAGTCACTGTGTCTGTTCGTGCCAGCCGACATATTGTTGTAGTCACCTAAAAGCATCAGCAGATGGCAGGAGCTCCATTTTAATTTGAAACAAGTGTTGAGTTTGAAATGACGGTGTGATATGTTAACTTTACAAAGACAACGGGGCGGATAAAAGTAAATATATAAACACAGAGGAATTAATGAATAATGGACCGTCTATAATGTAGTTTGTTTCAAATGAAGCTGGTGGCCTCTGCAGTTGTGGTGAGTAAAAGCTCTGCCGCTATTTGTTAATGTTATTACTTTATGTCCGACCATGAGGATGTAACATTGTTTACTAACTTGATGCTAATGACAGTAACGTTAACTCAGCAGGTTGACAAAGTGCCTCTGCTGTTTCACACCATCATTTCCCCCTTTTACTCTGTGTGGTAACATCCCTAGAGGAAATATTAAAAATGCTGGGTTGTTGTTGTCATACAGGTGTCTACGGCAGCAGATCGTTCTGTGTTTCTACTGGTCAAAGTGATGGCTGTGATGGGAGAACTGGATCTCAGTGAAGGTCCATAACTTTAATTTTGGAGACAAAAAATGTAGGCTTAGCGCCCTGTGGTTCATTGCCCAATAGGAAATGTAAAATACTCAAAAGTACTTTAAAAGTGCTTGAGTTACTTTTCTCAGGGAGTAACGTTGGAAGTACTTTTAAAGTAATTGAGTTACTTTACTCAGGGAGTAACACAGTAAAGTAACTGGTTACTTTTTTAGAAAGTAACGCAGTAATGTACTTTGATTACTTTTAAAGTAACCTTTACCCAACACTGCTAATGAAGAGTATGATAGACAGATTAATCAATAATTAAAGGAATCTTTAGTTGCAGAGCTACACATTTTGGTTTCTTACTGGTGTGCAGCATCATAACATGTAATCCAGCTCATAATTTTCCGGACTTTTTAAGATGCACACAAAGCACATGAACCTATATCATATGAGTCATAGTAAAAAAAAAAAAAAAATAGACCAAAGCGTTCTGTGCTTGTTCATAACAAAATATTGGCAGTGGTGGATGAGAGACTGTGGACAGAGCAGATTGAAATATCACTTTTTTAAAAACATTTTTACATGTTGCAAAACAGCTGTATTGGCTTTTCCTTGAGTAGGTTTTATTGCACTCAGTAACGAGCGTAGTTGTCATCAGCTCACGTTTTCTTCACCTCTCTGTCTCCACCGTGGCATCTCTACTCCGTGTTTGTGTGTGTCTGTGTATGTGCATGAAAGTGGTGCAGCAGCCAGGATGCACAGACAGCAGGAGCAGATGCTGAAGCACAATAATAAATTACACCCAAATGTAAAAAAGTAATCTAACGGTTACAGGTAAAAGAGCAGGTAACATTGGAGCTTCTCAATACTACAGTTGTTCATAACTTAGCGCCACGGCTCGTTTACTACCGGTGAGATTAATGGGTTTAAAGCTTCACACATCTGTGGGGAAAAAGTGTATATTAAAAAATTGATCTCAGATTTTACCAGTCGATATCGGGTCGTTCCAGTGAAGATCGATTTGAATCAGATGAATCGATTATTTTAACCCAGCCCTATTGTCAGCCATCATGGCTACATATGAGTTTGGCCATGCATGGATGTAAACTAACTGCAGTGTGACTGCTTCAAGGAGGCATACAACCGTTAGGTGGTAATTCTTGGTTTTTGAATGCAGATGGGGAAAAAAATACCCTAGACACAGACAGACTTGATAAACGTCGGGCACACTGGCAAGACCAATGAAAATGTTAAATTGCAACTGAGAGATTTTTGGTTGCACATGGTCACTCGGAGCCTGGAAATCCAGACACAAATCTAGAAAGATTTAGGGTCTGGCCATGAGTAATGAAAATGGCCCAACTCGAGGGGCGGCACCAAGCATGCATTTGTTAATATGACTGCACGCAATTGGATAACACTACAACCAATCAGAACAACACACGGGGTGATGTATACGCTTAGCTACCAGTGGAGCTAACTGGTAGATTAGACTCTTGCCGTATCCGGTCAGCAAACAGCAAAAACGTCCTTCTTGCAAAGGAAAGACTCGAGCGCCGTCTTCTGTTCCTCTTTTAGAGAAAAAGCCAAGTCTAACTCATTCATTGTAGCGGCCAAAGCCGTTTCAAACAACTGGTGTTCATCCGTAGCCATCTTGCAATGTTTACTGACTGATTCCGGACTTCGTCGTCGCAGGGCTGTCGTCATCTGTTTAGCTCGCCTCTGGCCTGCCTATATCAGATACAATGATGTGATTGATGCAGCCTGGTTTCATGGGCATAGGTAATGAGCATCATTACTGATTGCCAGAGTGACTCGCTGAGCAAATTCAAATTGTGCTCTTGCGAGAACTCTGGATTTCCAGGGTAGGTCACCCTGGAGCCCTGAAATGTACTTTTTGCACACTTGATAGTTACATTTTCACTTTCGAGTAAACCATTATTTTCTGTCAAAAACAGTACTGATAAACATTTCATAACATGATTAACATGTTGTTAAGTACTCAGGCAACTCTTAAGGAATTACGGATAGGGGGACAAAATAATCTAAATGTGGTCCCCCATCCACACCCACTCCTGCAACACCAGTAGTGCAGAGATCTTTGCCTTGCCTCCTCTCAGGTCCTGGCCTGGGTTCATCTCTACTGATTGATCCCCCTGTCAGCGGGCTTGTGTGCCCTTGACTAAGGTGATGGTTCATGTATCGACCGTAGCAGTGCAGAAAACTGTTGACATGGTCTTCCTTCTTTGTAATGTATTCCACTGACATGAATGTGATGATTAGCACTGCAGTTAAAAATAACACCAGAAATCAACTTTTGTTTTCAGTGTGCCCAGACCCTGTTGACAAGTACCTGGAAGAGACATCAGTGCGCTACATTTCACCAAGGGGAGCAGTACAGAGCAAGGACACTGCGCCTCACAGTAGAACAGGTGGGTGTTTGTGTGTGCGTTCAGGTTATTTTTTACACTTGTTATTTATTCAGTCTGCAGGATCAGAGTATGACTAATGCAGGCAAAAGAATGTCTTTAGAAGGCATTGTGTGCTGTGACACAAGAGCTTGATTAATGTTAAAACTGTTGTCATTTTCTAGGTCCTCAGCCAGTCATCTGCTGTTCTCCGTCAGGACCTCATGTGGGCCCCCCGCGAACAAAGCCAACTCCCCCTGTCCCAAACCGCAAACGGAGGAGAAGTCATTCCTCAGCTGACTGCAGAGAGAAGCAAACATGTGGTAAAAGGAAACGCGTGTAGAGAGAGATCATTGATTTTGTTGGGTCTGAAAGAGCTTATAGGGGGGAAAAAAAAGTCCAGTTACATTGGTTTAGACAGGCCTGTCACCAGACTATTCATTCAAATAAACACAAGAAGTTTGTGCTCTAGAGAAAGGATCAGCACTCAGTGAATAACCTCCTAAGCCCTATGATAAACTATTATGGCAAGGCTTAACTATACAGACCAGTGAGCAGTGATAACTAACATGTCTTTGGGGTCATCGGGTGAGAACCTCCTTTCACCAGTGTTTCGTCTAGTTGGTACCAAGACACCTCCAGGAGGCTAGACAGTGATCTCTGGCCCCAGAGACACTCCCCTAATGCCAGGTCTCACTGTTCCCCGCACCAACCCAATAACCTCCTTTACCTTACATTACACATGGCTTTCTCAGCCCAAACAGCACCGCCACCTTCAACCAAACCCAGGCTCCGTACATGCAAGCTCCAGGTAGAAGCAGTGCTGATACTACCTTTCCTAGCACATTCACCGTACTCTATTTCACATGCTACATAGCATAACTACAGTATAAGCTAAAGTTAAAGGAGATAAATAAACTTACAGAATCAGCAAACACACTCACCTTGCAGCATGGTCTCAAACAAAAGGGATTCAAATAGGCAACTCCCACACTTAAATATACTTCCTCTTCCTGGATTTCCTCCTGAGTGGAAGTGGATCTCTCCACCTGATCTCAAGGAGTTATGTACCCTGCTTAGTAGTTCCCCCTGCTGGCCCCCAACTGACATTATTTCTTCGCTTCAAGATCCATTGGCTACATCTAACTGCTTCATCTGACATTTCCTTCACTGTCTTCCTCAAACTCTGTCCCCGCACTCCGAGTTCCCCCAGGAGCGAGACAGCTGATCTTGCTATGAATCCCCTACACCCCACTTCTAGTTTTTCATCCTCGCTGCTCAGCTTCTGCTCCCAAGTCTGCATATCTAAGCTTTTTTCTTTCATAGGCTTCTTCCACTGAGTCTTCCCAAGGAACTGTCAGCTCAATGAAATAAAATATCCGTTGACTCACTGACCACAACACTATGTCAGGCCTATGCCTGGTAAAAACTATTTCATGGGAACAACAAGCTTTCCCCTAAATCTACTTGCATTTCCCAATCACAAGCACCTTCTAGGCGGCCACACCCTTGCCTCCTTACTGACTTATCCCTTCTGTATTTCTCTCCTCACGGACAAACTGAATTGCTAAACTCCTATCCTTAACACCTTCTGAATTCACCTGTCTTCGCTTTGATGCCTGCAGCTAAACATTTCAACACCTGGTTATGTCGCCATGTATATCGGCCTTGTGACAAGCTAACTTTACAGCCTGACAAAATATGCTTTAAGGTTGCGGTACCTGAACACAATGGGCATGAAGGGTCCTCATTTACCCACAGTTTTAGGTTCTGGGGGGTTGGTAGTACATCGTATGTAGCCCCTACCAGGAATCTAATACGATTCTCCTCCATACTCCACAGGTCCCTCCAACTAAGCTTCCTCTTTTCTACACTTTCCCACTTCAACCACTGTCCTTGTTTAGCCTGGGCCACTACCTTTGCACCCCTAAATAGCTCCTCCTGTCTATGTATCTCTTCCATGACCAGCTTTCTTTTATCTTTGAGACCTGCTTTATTCCATACCGGTTTGCCTGAGCCAAGCCCCAGGCCTCCCCGGCCACACTGAACATTACCTACAATCTCTGCATGCCTAAGAGCTGCCTCTGCCTCCTGAACTGCCGATCTTGGGTTCCACTTCCTCCCCTTGGTTGGATTTGGAACCACACTCCTAACTACCGCGTCCTTATTCCCAGATAACAAGAGCTCTGTCCTGACCTTGGTACATTTATATTCCTCTGTTAAACTAGATACTGGTAGCTGAAGTATCCCTTTTCCATACAATGCAACACTACTTACGCACCTGGGAGCGCCCACCCACTTCCTAATATAGGAGCTAACCAACCTTTCAATTCTCTCCACAACGGAAATTGGAATTTCATAAATTGACAGTGGCCACATTAACCTAGGATATAGCCCAAATTGCAAACACCACAACTTCAACTTTCCTGGAAGTTCTGATTTATCTATTCTATCCAATCCTTCTGCCACAACTTTTCTAAATTTCACCACCTGTTCCTCATCATTCAACTCTACATTGTACCACCTACCTAAGCTCTTTACTGACTTTTCCTAATTGTTGGGATTTCCTCATCATCTGTGACAAACTTCCTGTCACTTAACTTCCCTCTATGTATCAAGATGCTTCTAGACTTACTAGGCTTGATCTTCATGCTGGCCCACTTGAGGTTCTTATTTACCTTCTCTAGTAGCCTCTTTGTACATGGCATTGTTGTGGTCACCAATGTCATGTCATCCATGTAAGCCCTAACTGGTGGAAGATGTAACCCATTCTGTCTCTCTCCACCTACCACCCACTTAGAAGCCCTGATGATTATTTCCATCGCCATAGTAAATGCTAATGGAGAAATTGTACACCCTGCCATGATTTCTAGCCTCTGCCAACCTGTTGAAACCTACCATACTTAGACACAACCTAATATACTGAAAGTATGCTTGCACTAAGTTGACAACTACCTGTGGCACTCTGAAATAGTCAAACACACTCCAAATGAGGCTATGCAGTATTGAACCAAACATATTTGCAAGATCTAAAAATATTACATGCAGGTCCCTTTTGTTAATCTTCGCTGCCTGAATCTGGTGCCAGATCATGCTAGTGTGCTCTAAACACCCTGAAAAACCTGGTATTCCTGCCTTCTGCACCATGGTATCTATTAAGCTATTCCTTTCTAAGTACCTAGCTAATCTCTGCACAACTACACTAAAGAAAATCTTCCCCTCCACATTCAAGAGAGAAATCATCCGGAACTGGCTAAGGTCCACAGACTCCTTCTCCTTAGGAATGAAGACACCCCCTGCCCTACGCCATGCTCTTGGTATAATTTGTTTCTCCCAAACTATTCTTAGCTGTTTCCACAAAAATTTAAGGGTATCAGGCGCACTTTTATAAACCCAGTAGGGGACTCCATTAGGCCCTGGGGCCGAAGAAGCCTTTGCATGCCTAACCACCTCCTGAACTTCCTTCCACCTAGGTCGCCCTGACATCCATCTCATGCTCTATCCCTTCTAATGGAGGGATATCGGGTGGGAAACCTACTATCCTATTCTTCTCTAAATCTGAATATATATTTCTCAAATATTCTTCAACCTCTAGCCTTTCTGCTTTGAGCTGCCCTCCCTTTTCCTGGCTGAACCATCCTTTAACAAACTTAAAAGGGTCCCTGAAAAAACCTGTCCTTACATGTTCCTTCTTCCTCCTCTTTTCCCTGAGATGTTCTGCCCTTCTAAGAACTGCTAGCCTGCTTCTCAGCTCCTCTTGCAACACCTTAATTCCCTTCCTTTCTTCTTCTGTAGCCTTTTTCCACTGCTTTCTTAACTGTCTCCTTTCCTTGACTAACTTCTCTATTTCTCTTTGCCGCCTAGACTTACCTGACTGTACCCCCTCACTCCTCTTTCTCTCATGCACCCCAAACCTCTCTACATCATATGAGTAAATTATATCTCCCATCTTTTCTAACCTTTCTATTGCATTTCCTCTAAGCCTACTTAAGATTACTGACAAATCTCTATTAACTATCTCCCGTTTTTTACTGTCATTTGCCCTAGGCCATCTAACTCTAACCTTTTGCCCCATGGTTCTCTCTCTGACTGGCATACTGCCCTCAGTGTCACCTGCATCCTCTCTTACTACCCCCTCCTCCTCCTTCTCAGTGGCAGTGTTACTGATATCCTGCGAACTGTGGTTTTCTACCTGCTGCTGGACTGACTGACTCGACTGACTTCTTAGGAAGTACTGATCAATGCGGCTACTTTGCCCTTTCTTTGCCACACACTTCTTTCCCTGATGAGTTCTGAGGCCAGCCACACGGACAAACCTGAAGCATCTTGTTCTCAACTGTGCTACTTTTATCCTCTACAGATGCGCTCGCCTTGCCCTGAGTGCTGCTAATTCTAGCCCTGGTGGATAGGTCCGTGCCCCTATCCTTCACTGAGTCACGGAGCCAATGCATAGTCGTGTCTGTTCCAATGTCTGTTACCGTGTAATCCACCTGTGAGTCATCTTCCACCCCTGCTCTCGCTGACTCTTGGGGTATTTTCCCTATGTTGGCTGTAGCTAATTTTGGTTGTAATAAGGCTGCTAGGCCTCACCACTGCTACCATGGGTTACTAGCCCATGCCAGCACCTTTGGGGTCTTTTCCTCCTGTCCGCTATCTTTGGCATTGTTTGGCAAAATGTTGGCATTGTACATTTCTGCAAACCCCGGATATGCTACATTTGTGTGTTTCGCATGTATCATACCATTTCTGATGTGATGTAGTTCAGATTACACGTACATTAGCTGAATTTTTTCTTCAGGAGGAAGAGGGGATGGTGGATAGAGTGCAGCTCGGGACAGGTATTGCTGTCTGAACCCCCAAGAGAGTTGTAACTGAGCCTGTCACTTGGTATTCGGATTTTTAATATCTGAAACTTAGACTCTGTTGGTCCTGTCATGCATGTGTGTGCACTCTGCAGTGGCAGTCTTTGAAAAACGGTCCCAAATGTTGCAGATGGGAAAAATGAAAATTACCTTAAAAACTCTTAAATTTCACTTTGAGAACCCTGGGGGTACCCTGCATTGACCAAACGTGCAGAAGTATGAAAATATGCAAGATTCCTCTTTTCATTATTGAAACATTTAAGGCATTTTTTTTGTCTGTCCTTACTGTGGAGAAAACATGATGAAGTGTCCTCTAGATTGTCCTTTCAGTCTTGAAAACATGTTCTAATTTGTTAACATCCTATTCTGGTATTCAGAGTAGGGCTCTCAGTTGATAATTTTGACTGTAACCTTGTTCTCTCCCTTTCAGATATCCGCCTCCGGGTTCGTGCTGAATACTGCCAGCATGAGTCTGCGCTTCAGGGCAATGTCTTCTCCAACAAGCAAGAGGCGGTGGAGCGACAATTTGAGCGCTTCAACCAGGCAAACACTATTCTCAAATCCCGAGACTTGGGCTCCATCATCTGTGACATCAAGTTCTCTGAGCTCACCTACTTGGATGCCTTCTGGAGGGACTACATCAATGGATCGTTGCTAGAGGCCCTTAAAGGGGTCTTTATCACAGATTCCTTAAAACAGGCTGTGGGCCACGAAGCTATAAAACTCTTGGTCAATGTTGACGAGGAGGACTACCAGGCTGGTCGACGCAAACTGCTCCGTAATTTGGTCACAAGTGGAGGGTGCCCACCAGGAGCTAGCAAAGACTTTGTATCTTAGACCCACTCTCCAGGCGGTAGCATACAGGAGGAATGCAGCTCCGCCTCCCCCACAGGGAATAGAGTGAGATGTGGTTGTGTCGTCTGAGCTGCCTGAAGTGTGTGCCTACAAGGAACTGAAGGACTCCTATCCACCACATTGATTCCTTCAGCGCTAAGGTCAGGATATCTACTTGGCACCCCTGAGAGTAGCATGCGGGGTGATTGATTGGAACTATGTTAGCAAAAAGAAGTAGGAGCATACAGGTTGACATTATTTTGAATGTTAGACTGGTCATTTTCTTCAAGGAGGAGAATGCTGATTCGTGTGTGCATTAACTTTAACTGGTATGTTAGCTCATTGAAACACATCTGTTAACTGATAATACTCTTCACCACCTTTCAGTTCAAAATCCAGTTCTTTTCAATACAGTAAACATGCGTAACACTGACATATTACTCCCAGTGGGAGTTGTACTTTATTGTCAAACTGGTTCATCTTTTTTCCAGGTTTTTCAGGTATATTACAGATTGATTGGATTAACCAATAAGTAAGTGTTCTGTACAGTGTGTTAAAGAAAGGCACAGACCATGGTTGACTTAATTATAATTTGTTTTTCTATTTCTTCCAGCTTATTATCCTGCTTTCCCAAAACTTTGCAGAGTTTCTTGTCTGTTGAGATGAACACTTGCAGAGCCTGTTTTTTTTTACTGGCTCGTATTTGGCCATCGTGAACGTCATTTTGTCTCAGATTTGTTTTCACAATTTTTCTTTGTTTTACAACAGGGCTCGTTACCAGCAATTGTGATTCTGGCCTTATGTAAAATTTAAATTTTTCAGTCACTGCCAATATTTCAAACTTTGTGGATTGTTCAGATGTGTCGAATCATATCCAGTGAGTCATTCTCTGGTGTTTTAAATTAGTTTGGATTTTCAAATCAGTGCCAGTTTCACTGTCAGCCTGTACCTCTGCTCATTCACCATCTCACTCATGAAATAACACTGAACTTAATCGACAGCAGATGAAAATCACAGCCATTGTATGTAGAGTCATCTAAGTTGTGCAGGTAGTAAGATGCCAGAACAAATTAAAATAATTGACAGTGCCTGTTTTTAAGATGTTAAAGATATTTTAGCCAGCTGTAGTTGAACTCAAGCTTGCTAAATCCTCAGCAGTCTTCTCTGGGGATAAGTCATGCTTCCTGGTGGATGAATATGTAGTTGAGTCCGCATATTCAAAAGGTGGTATGAGAAAGTGTTGCAATCACTTCTTCATCCACTCGCTTGACAACCTGTTGGATGTTTTGGAGAAGCAGCTACAGGTGTTCTGAGCTACATCCCCTTCTTTTAGGAAGTGAGGCATCTACACAGGCATTCACAAAGTGATTGGGGATTTTTTTAATAAGGTTTGGACAAAGAAAAACTAGCACTATGCGGACCAGCATAATAGTGAGGTATTTAGCATGTTAATCCTCTACAGTTTAGAACTGATCTTATACAATAATGTGCTTTTAGTGGCATAACACCATTTTTACAGTGTAGTCTGAAATGCAGATTAACCAACATGTGGATTTATATTCATTTATTTTTGGTATCCATGGAATGAGGTGGATTAACAGAAGACATTAGGTTTGACAGTATTACTGATGTTAATTTTATGCAGTAAAATACACTCAGTGGCCACTTTATGAAGCATACCCCTCTAGTTCTGGAAAGGCTCCCTGAACAAGTTGAAATATTCACAGCATGGATTCATTGAGGTGTGGGAGACTAGATTCTGAGATTCTGCATCATATTTACAGGATAGCCCCACACAATTGCTGCAGATTTTGTGGCTGCACATTCATGCTGCAGATCTCCCATCTCACTTCAAACTATAGGAGCTGCACTGTCGGCTGGAGATGTTTTTGTATTTCTGCAGGCTGCAAGATTTCAACCAGGCTGGTGATACAATACTCAGCTTATCTGAAATAATGTTTAGCTGTAATAAAGTTTTCAGGATATCAGTAGCTTATATGGACCAGTACACATTCATCCCGTACAGCTTGTTATTTTTGAGTAACTTCACCCTTTCAGTTTTTAAGCATTGAAGTGTCAGCAAGCTGCAGAAATTGTGCACATTAAAAGTTCCTGATATACCCAGCCAAGAGTCCGCTGTTGTGTGTCTTTGAGCCCAGTGTGGCCAACAGTTGCCTGTAGTTTTCGTGGTGTGTCCCCATGTCGACCCTTATTAACAGCTAATTAATCATGTGTTATTAGTGGGGATGTAACGATATATTGAATTTCATGATATCACGAGAAAAATGTTGTGATATCACGAAATTCAGTATATCGTGATATCATGATAAAAATGTCTCGATACCATTGTGGGATTGTAATAAAATTCACCACAATATGACATGGTTATTTTGCTAGTACAGCTGCGTTCCTCTGTTTCTCCTTTTTGGTTTATCAACACTAACGTTTGCCTGAGGCAAGTAAACTCTGTGTTCAGGCAAGTAAACTCTGTGTTCAGGCAAGTGAATGCCTCATGCAGTTGTAAAATTAGGCAAGTGAAAATAAATGTGATGTATGTAACGTTATCTGAAAATAAACTGTATCACTGAAGCGGAGCTTTTCCCGCTGTGTCTTTCTCACCACCAAGCTTTGAACAGGACTGATAAGAAAAATCTGACATTCTGGACATTGTAGAAGGTAACTCTGAAGTTGATGATGTCATCCAGGACATAGTGACACTAACGTTAAACATCTCTGGAAGGCTGCATGTGAGAAACTCGCTTACAGTGCATCCGGAAAGTATTCACAGCGCTTCACTTTTTCCACATTTTGTTATGTTTCAGCCTTATTCCAAAATGGATTATATTCATTTTTTTCCTCAAAATTCTACACACAACACACCCTGTTTTTTGAGTTTTTTGCAAAGTTATTAAAAATAAAAAAAGCTAAGAAATCACACGTACATAAGTATTCACAGCCTTTGCCATGAAGCTCAAAATTGAGCTCAGGTGCATCCTTTTCCACTGATCATCCTTGAGATGTTTCTACAGCTTAACTGGAGTCCACCTGTGGTAAATTCAGTTGATTGGACATGATTTGGAAAGGCACACGCCTGTCTATATAAGGTCCCACAGTTAGACAGTGCATGTCAGAGCACAAACCAAGCATGAAGTCAAAGGAATTGTCTGTAGTCCTCCGAGACAGGATTGTCTGGAGGCACAAATCTGGGGAAGGGTACAGAAAAAATTCTGCTGCTTTGAAGGTCCCAATGAGCACAGTGGCATCCATCATCCGTAAATCCGTAAACCACCAGGACTCTTCCTGGAGCTGGCCGGCCGTATAAACTGAGCAATCAGGGGAGAAGGGCCTTAGTCAGGGAGGTGACCAAGAACCCGATGGTCACTCTATCAGAGCTCCAGCGTTCATCTGTGGAGAGGAGAACCTTCCTTAAGGTCAACCATCTCTGCAGCAATCCACTAATCAGGCCTGTATGGTAGAGTGGCCAGACAGAAGCCACTCCTTAGTAAAAGGCATATGGCAGCCCGCCTGGAGTTTGCCAAAATGTGCCTGAAGGACTCTCAGACCATGAGAAACAAAATTCTCTGGTCTGATGAGACAAAGATTGAACTCTTTGGTGTGAATGCCAGGCGTCATGTTTGGAGGAAACCAGGCACCGCTCATCACCAGGCCAATACCATCCTTACAGTGACGCATGGTGGTGGCAGCATCATGCTGTGGGGATGTTTTTCAGCGGCAGGAACTGGGACACTAGTCAGGATAGAGGGAAAGATGAATGCAGCAATGTACAGAGACATCCTGGATGAAAACCTGCTCCAGAGTGCTCTTGACCTCAGACTGGGGCGATGGTTCATCTTTCAGCAGGACAACGACCCTAAGCATAGCCAAGATACCAAAGGAGTGGCTTCAGGGGGAGTCGGTGGCTTAGTGGTAGAGCAGGCGCCCCATGTACAAGGCTGTTTCTGCAGTGGCCCAGGTTCGACTCCAGCCTGTGGCCCTTTGCTGCATGTCACTCCCTCTCTCTCTCTCTCCCCCTTTCACACTTGTCTGTCCTGTCCATTAAAGGCTAAAAATGGCCAAAAAAAATCTTAAAAAAAAAAAAAAAAAAAAAGGAGTGGCTTCAGGACAGCTCTGTGAATGTCCTTGAGTGGCCCAGCCAGAGCCCAACTTGGATCTGATTGAACATCTCTGGAGAGATCTGAAAACGGCTGTGCACCGACGCTTCCCCTCCAACCTGATGGAGGTTGAGAGGTGCTGCAGAGAGGAATGTGCGAAACTGCCCAAAGATAGGTGTGCCAAGGTTGTGGCATCATATTCAAAAGACTTGAGGCTGTAATTGCTGCCAAAGGTGCATCAACAAAGTATTGAGCAAAGGCTGTGAATACTTAAGTACATGTGATTTCTTAGTTTTTTTTATTTTTAATAAATTTGCAAACATTTCAAAAAAACTTTTTTCACATGGTTATTATGGTGTGTTGTGTGTAGAATTTTGAGGAAAAAAATGAATTTGATCCATTTTGGAATAAGGCTGTAACATAACAAAATGTGGAAAAAGTGAACGCTGTGAATACTTCCTGGATGCACTGTATCTTGCCCAGAAGCTCACCTTCTCTGGTGTGATCATATCCCCTTCAGAAGCTTTGTAATCCAGCCTTGAACTGCGGAGTGTTTTTGGACACTTTGTAAAAATAAATGTAGAATGATTAATCCCACACTGAATGTCTTCTGTGATTATCATTTTCCTGTGTTGAAACAGTTACTGTTGTTATAAGCTGTCCGTGATGCCTGTTGAGTCTGTTGACCAGTCAGAGACTGTGTTCCTGACGTATCGACCAATCAGAGGTTGTGTTCCTGACAGTGTAGCAACTCAAATCTCACACGCACTGGATACACAATGCAATAATGAGCAACCGTTTTGTTTTTGGCTTAAAATGTTCCTTAAACCACCTAAAACTGGCCAAGTAAAACAGGCAATATAACAATGTTTGAGGTAGAACCATCCCATCCATGTAATTGTTACCTGTTGATATTATGTTTTGTACATTAATAAATTATAATTATACAAATCCCTGTTAAATTATTTGGAGCGTAATGCCGAGCCCTGATTGTACTGTTTTTGTTTGAACAGCAGAGGGGGCAATCGTACTAGTCACTTCAGTTGAAGGCTTGTTAAAATAAATATTTTGAGCATATGAGGGTTTTTGGCTATTCTGCATATTTGTGGTAATTTTTTCTTTTTTTTTTCCTTCGAATGAACGCTCAAGCAGATACTGAAAGTTTGTATACTTTGATCTTTTAAACACTACTTCTAGAACTTTCAAGGCCAAATAATCATGTCTTGAACATGAATCAAACATTTTCTGTAATAACTCACGCTATGAAAAATGTGACTCACATCCATGGCTGAAACTAAGATCATGACACAAAAGTCAGATTGTGACATGTTTGTCTAAGTGGTGTAGCCATAGGTAGCTGTGCAAGATGGCGGACCTTTTTGTACATGTGCGACTCACATTGACGCGCGACTCATGGTGTATTGATAGGGCTCAGTTCCGATGAGAAAATGGCAACATATAATCAGATTCATTCTTCAATAAAGGACATTATTTCAAGTCATCATTTTTCTCTATCAATTAATATCATTAAGAATATTAAATCGTGGACTTTTTATCGTGGTTATATTGTACCATGAGTTTTTGGTATCATTACATCCCTAATTATTTGATGACGATAATACATGATGCTGATGAGAGCACTGTCCTACTGGCAGCTCAGTTTACTCAATTACTGACTTCACCTATTTTGAGCATTTATCCATAGTTTATACCTCTGGCTTTAATTTTCTTCCTGCAGAGGCAAAACATTGCAGGCCGACCATGCCAATGCGAAGCAAAACTTCTAGCTTCCAGCTGAAATTTTTAATCAAAATTCTATTCAGGGAATACGGCAAAAGTGTTGAACTGGATTGACAGTATAAAAATTGTAGGCTTGTTTGTAATGTTAATCTTTGTGTGATACTTTGTAGTTTAAGATTACAGACTACTACAGATGGGCTATTTCTTCTCATGCAGGTGCAGAACTTAGATGCATGTTGGCAGCCAACTGGCTGTCAGCTGTAGACTTTGTTCTGTGTTCTTGTGTAACTTCACAAAAATCGTGAGTCAATCGTTTATCACCAGACTTAAGTGTCAGTATTAGGTAATCCTGCAAAATCCTAGATTATATGCAGTGATAACATGTTTTAATTTCTTGTTTTTTACAGTATCTGAGCATGACAACAAGTATACTATAGTTAGACAACCACTATGGTCACATTTGATAAATAGCAAATGTCACTTATGGGTCTGTGATAGAAGGGAATTTCCAGTATCCTTTATCAAAGTCACACACACCCACCCATCCATCAGCCTGAACTCCACCTCTTTCAATAAAGTACATACTACTTCTTGCATTGGCACTAAAGGTTGGCATTAAATCAAGAGATATGTAATCAACCAATATGGACACAATTTCTAGAATTACTGAACTGGTGTCAAGGGCTCACTATAGTCCTAAATGTTACCCTTCAAATTGTGGTTTTAAAAAACGGAAATAATTTGACATGTTGAAATGCAATTACTGGTGTATAAGGACTGTTTATGACTTGCTGCAAACTCAAAGTACCTTTGTTTGAAAAGGTTCAATATCAGACAGTGACAAATTAGAAGTATACTGCTGAGCGCTAAGATTATTTTGATTTTTTAGACAGGGATAGATAAGAGCCTGAATGCCATTTTTGTAAGAACTATGAAATGCCAGTCTCTAATGCTAATATTTGTTTTTCAGTGAAGAATGCCAGATGGTTGACATCTGCATATGTTTTTACCAAATATATTCTTCATACTAAAAATGCCCAATCTTATCTCCACTATCATACCATCCATGGTTGCATATCAAAACACTCATGTCATGATTGACAGGCCACTATTACTGTGAATTACATAGAGTAGGCCCATATTTTATACATTTTTACTCCTAAAGGTTGCCAGTTAGTGTCTGTTATATAGGTTGGTGTATGTCATATTGATTGTATATTTTGTTAGTTGTCAAATGCAGCTGTCTCTTATGCAAAATTGCATGTAACCTGTTCTCTCCAGAAATGTCATAGAAACTCACAGTGCTTATATTTTGTAAATAACTAACTAATGTCACAGCTTTTTTTTGTTAAATTTTGCATTTCTTTCAGAAAACAGACAAATAGGATTGTTAATAAATGAAATGGATGGGTTTTGTTGAAGTCTTAGTCCCAAAAATTATTATTATTATCATTATTATTATTATTATTATTGTTGTTATCATTAATATTTTGTCACGACATAGAACAAACATCATTTTAGAAATCTGGCCTAAACCTGCTTTGACACACAATCCCTGTGTATGATGCTGAATGTTTGAATACATGTTTAAACTGTGTATGACAATTTACATTAGACTAGTCCTGGGTGCATCTTATTTCTCTTAGACATGTGTCCTTATTCCCGTCAATCAACTCTTGCTCCTCAGCTCATCACACTCAATGTGAAAAAGACATAAAGGAAGGAGAAGTCAAGGCAACACAATTTGTCTGACAAATAAGCAAACCAAGTTTACTTGGACCATGGTTGTTCTTGCAGAGACTTGAATGTAATGTATGTCAGTGTGAACCATACTCTACCAGTGGGATGGTATTGTTTTCAACACATACACTAAATGAAATGATAAAATATTTGGTGGGTAGTCCTGTCAAATTGTTGACCAATAAAAGTACTTTGCTGTGTTTCTATATGCCATGGATACCATGCGATCAGTTTATTTATTATGAGTCAGAGCTTTGACAAACCACTGCAACAGCTGGTCTGCAGCACCATCTAACTTTACACATAATAGATTGTGTGTGTGTGTGTATACATATACAGTACATACATAAAAAGGTCCATCAGGTGTTGGGGAACCGGGGCAGCCTGAGAGAAATGGGCTGCTGGAACAAAACATAGAAAGACGAGAGCAGAAATTATGGGACTGTTATCAAATTCTGCTACAGAGACTGGAACACTTAATTGGCCTTAAAGCTTCTGCACTAAGCTGGTTTAAATCTTATTTATCTGATCATTTTCAGTTTGTTCATGTTCATGATGAATCATCCTTACGTACTAAACACTAACGTGTTTTGGAGTTCCGCAAAGTTCTGTGCTCGGACCAATCCTATTTACTCTATATATGCTTCCTTTAGGTAACATCATTAGAAATCACTCTATAAATTTCCATTGTTATGCGGATGATACACAGTTGTATTTATCGATGAAGCCAGAAGAAACTAATCAATTAACTAAACTTCATAACCGCCTTAAAGACATAAAAACTTGGATGAGCACCAATTTCCTGATGTTAAATTCAGACAAAACTGAAGTTATTGTTCTTGGCCCCAAACAACTCAGAGACTCTTTATCTGATGACATAGTTTCTCTAGATGGCATTGCTCTGGCCTCTAGCACTACCGTAAGAAACCTTGGAGTAATATTTGATCAAGATTTGTCTTTTAATTCTCATTTAAAACAAACCTCACGGACTGAAAAGATGCAGAAAAATTGGTCCACGCTTTTGTTACCTCTAGACTGGATTACTGTAACTCCCTATTATCAGGTAGCTCTAGTAAGTCCTTAAAAACTCTCCAGCTCATTCAGAATGCAGCGGCATGTGTACTAACAGGAACTAAGAAACAAGATCATATTTCTCCTGTTTTAGCTTCTCTGCACTGGCTCCCTGTAAAATCCAGAACTGAATTTAACTTATAAAGATCTAAATGGACAGGCTCCGTCATATCTTAGAGAGCTCATAGTGCCATATTATCTCACCAGAACATTGCGCTCTGAGAATGCAGGGTTTCTTGTGGTCCCTAAAGTCTCCAAAAGTAGATCAGGAGCCAGAGCCTTCAGCTATCAGGCTCCTCTCCCGTGGAATCATCTTCCTGTTATGGTCCGGGAGGCAGACACCGTCTCCACATTTAAGACTAGACTTAAGACTTTCCTCTTTGATAAAGCTTATAGTTAGGGCCGACTCAGGCTTGCCTTGTACCAGCCCCTAGTTAGGCTGACTTAGGCCTAGTCTGCTGGGGGACCTCCTATAATACACCGGGCACCTTCCCTCCTTCTCTGTCTCTCTCGTGTCCTGTTACTGCATGTCACTAACTCGGCTTCTTCTCTGGAGCCTTTGTGCTCCACTGTCTCTCAGGTTAACTTGTATTTCAGCGGTGCCTGATAGTGTGACGTGTGTGTTTGTGCTGCTGCCGTGGTCCTGCCAGATGCCTCCTGCTGCTGCTGTTATCATTAGTCATACTTCTACTGTTATTATACACATATGATTATTGATCACATACATATACTATCAGATATTAATATTTACTTTCAACATATTGTTCCACAATAGCCAGAATCATAATTATTACTTTCATTAATGTTGTTGTAAGTTACTGTCATTACCGTCTGTCCTGCATCTCTCTCTGTCTCTGTCTCTCTCTCTGTTTCTCTTTCTGTCTCATTGTGTCATATGGATTACTGTTAATTTATTATTTTGATCTGTTCTGTATGACATCTATTGCACGTCTGTCCGTCCTGGAAGAGGGATCCCTCCCCAGTTGCTCTTCCTGAGGTTTCTACCATTTTTTTTCTCCATTAAAGGGTTTTTTTGGGGGGAGTTATTCCATATCCGCTGTGAGGGTCCAAAGGACAGAGGGATGTCGTATGCTGTAAAGCCCTGTGAGGTAAATTGTGATTTGTGATATTGGGCTTTATAAATAAAATTGATTGATTGATTGATTGATTGATTAGAATGCTGTTATATAACTAACCCCATTAAGAGGGGTTACATGCAGAGGATGTGGGACATATGGATGTTTCGAAACCCAACATCTTAGCTGACAAAGAAACAACTCCTAGCCCAGTGTTCCAACATCCACAAATGGTGACTGCTGTCACAACTAGAGATTGATGAGGTACAACAGAAATGCCACAGCAAGGGGGAGCCAGGCACTAAGAGCCTTCATTAAGAACTCAGTGGGGATTGCAGCAAAAAAAACATCAACAATATTTCTCTATTGTCAAGGGTTCCTTTGGTGTGAAAGAGGTCAAAAATTGTAATCAAGTGGTTCCAGTTCATATTCCACCAATGGACTCCTTCACTCACCTTTGAAGTGCTGCACCTGCAGCATCAAAGGTTTTCCCCTGGTAACAGTGGTGGGGTAATCAAAACAAAGCTCCATTTTGTATACAAAAATGCAGTGTAGAGTTGATGTAGGTGAGTATAGAGCTAATTTTTTCCCAAGACAATCAGAGAGAAAAAAGAAGTGACTGACCGTCATTGAATCCAGAGGCATGATTTTGGAGGTCCTGGATTCAGACAAACTTCCATCTGATGCAAGAGGCAGAGAAGAACCTTGGACTGTGTGAGTGAAAGCAATTGGGCAAATACATGCATTGCTTATTGCAAGACAAGACAAACTATAACGGTATAAAAAAGAGGAAAGGGTTATTTATGATTTACTTTGTCTTGTTGTTGTTACTTTATATGATGTATGGTATGTAGTAGTATAACAATTGCAACTTATAATTGTAATGGCTTGGTGAATAGTTCAAAAAGAAATGAAGTTTTTACCTGACTGCAAGTTATATGTGTGCAAGAAACACACTCAAATGCTGAAAATGAGTTAAAATGGAAATCAGAATGGGGTGGGTCTATATATTTTAGTCATGGTCTTAGTAATAGTAGGGGTGTTATGATTTTGTTTAAGAAGGAGCAGCAACATACAGTTCATTCAGCAAACAAAAACCTGGAATCTTCTTTATTGCTGACTTTGAAAAGGCCTTTGATAAAATAAAATGGGATTTTATCCAAAAATCTGTACAGTTTTTCAATTTTCGAGAAACTCTTTTTAAATGGGTGAAGATCATATACAATCAACCCAACAGTAAAATAGTAAACAACGGACACTTATCTACTGTAATAGTTTGACTCCATCTAGAGGCATAAGTCAAGGGTGTCCGCTGTCTCCATACCTGTTCTTGTTATGTATTGAAATTCTTGCTATTAAAATCAGAAGTAACTCATGTATTACAGGATTAAAACCAAATGGTATAGAAACAAAGTTGACATTATATGCAGCAACTTATTGCAACTTTTTTTCTGCAGCCTGAAAAATCTTCATTAGATGACCTCATACTCGATGTAAACCTTTTTTCAAAATTGTGGACTAATGCCGAATTTTGGTAAATGCACTATTATAAGAATAGGATCATTGAGAGGTACAGATTTTGGTTTACAGTGCCAAGCTCCAGTTAAATGGTATAATGGTTCAGTAGATGTTTTGGGAGTTCATATTCCAGATAATCCAAAAGATTTAGTTAAGATAAATTATGATAGAAAGTTGGAGAAAATTGAAAAAGCTTTACAACCTTGGAAAGGAAGGATTTTGACCTTGCAAGGAAAGGTTACATTGATTAACACTCTTGTAATTCCTCAGTTCATTTATCTCCTAATGGCACTTCCTTCACCAGAGGCTTCCGTCTTCAAAAACCTTTGAACAAAAAATATTCAAGTTCCTCTGGAATAATAAGCCGGATAAGATTAAAAGACAATACATTTATAATTCATATGAAAATGGTGGCTTGAATCTAAAAAATATTGCAGTAATGAACTTATCCCTAAAAGCATCCTGGACTGATAAAATTTTCCATAACAGATCCTGGAGAACAAGTCAAAAGCTATTGTCAGTGTATTTTTTCTTTGACTGTAAATTGTTTCCGTTTTTCCAATTAAAATCTTACCATCTGGATTTCTAAATTTTGCAGGTTGTATGGACAAATATGTAATATGTTTAACTTCAATCAGTTAATTTCAGCCATCCCAATTAATTGGAAACGGGAGTTAAAATGTAGTGGATACAAACTGCAGGTCTGCGCACCTATTACAAGATGTCAGAAATGGTTATCGAGGACAAAAATGAACAAAAAAAAAAAAAATTTATAATTTTATTTTACAGCACAGAGGCCTTACCACTTTTCCACACTCAGTCTCAGAACAATTTATAAAACAACAATTTTTTTTTTATAAAATTACTGCTACTAAAAAGCAACTTATTATGTTTAATATTGTAGAGTCATCATTATGTAGATTTTGTAATGAAGAAGAGGAAGACCAGATGCATTTATTTTTTTATTGTCCCTATCTTGCAAGTTGGTGGACCAATATCCAAAACTGGCTAAGGACATTGGATATCTGTCTTAAATTCATACCTTTAAATATTATGTTGGGAGATTTGGATGAAAATTGTCACCAGATAACAAATACAATTATTTTGTTAGGTAAAATATTTATATTAAAAGGTCAATCAAGAACGAGCCTAGATATGAGTTTGTTCAAAAATATATTCCAAAGCCAATTTCTTTTGGAAAAAATAATCACTACAAATAACTGTAAAGTAGTACTACATAATATGAAACGGGAAAAAAATCTCCTCTATTGAAGAGTGGGATTATATACAATTATAAACATACTCTTTCATATGTTTATCTTGTATGTGTTAATGTGATGCTACTGAAAATGTATCTCTTGAATATTTGCAGGGATCCTTTATATTTTATTTTGTCCTGTCTTATTCTTTTGTTTTCATTTGTGTTTCTGTGTTTGATGTTATGTTATTATATTGTTGAGTGTGATATGTTTGTATGTATGCTCGCTTGTATTAAATTAATTAAAAAAACAACAACAAAAAAACCTTCCATCTGAGACAGACAGTGACTCAGAGGGGGAGGAGGAGAAGGAGGAGGTGAACTACCAGCCTGTGGACTCTCATTTTCCCTTTATTTCTCAGGCACACCTCTTTCACAACAGCGAAACCACTGACAATAGAGAAATCATGTGCTTTTGTGCCATTAACAATTGGATCAAAATGTGTGGTTTTTTGGTATTTTTTATAATGGTAGTCAGTGGGAGGGAGGTGAGAGGGGTGCTGGGAGTATGATTATATCATCCAAACTAGACTTATTGGGGGTCATTGACACACCTAACCTTGTGATTACCACCCAAGACATCTATTGCAAAAGCATTTCTGGAACATCAATAAACATCATCTGGAGTATCAATACTCATATTGGTATCAAACTGACAAAATGCAAAATACAAGGACAATCAAATAGCAAAGAGGTGAAAGAATATTCTTTGTAGATCTAATTAGTACATCTAACCCAGTTGAAGAGAGACCGTAGTCTCACCTTTCCAAATACATTATAACAGGTGACCACTTTTCAAGATACAAATCCGTCTGGAGTCGAAGGTTTGCCGTTATGTGTTCCATGCAATTTACTTCCTTAAGCCTTTGAGACCACTGGTCCAGTGTGGGTGGATGGGGCTTAAGCCAATTTACTGTGATCATTTTATGTGCAATCAATAAAAGAACCCTGAGCATGAACACACTATTTTTCCCTAAATCCGTTAATGATATAGTACCCAAAATTAGTTGCTGTGGTTCAATTGGTCTATTTAAATTCAAAATCTCACATATTTGTCGCTTCACATTCTCCCAGAATTTTTGTAATTTAGGGCAATCCCAGAAGATGTGGGAAAAGTCCCTATTATACAAACCCCTCCAACACAGTGGGGAACAATTATTATCATAACTAGCTATTCCCAAAGGAGTTTTGAAATATCTTACTCTCAACTTCCAACCAAATTCCCTCCAAACTGGGCTGCTTAAACATTTCTGCCAGGGCACCCAAGAACTCTCCCACTCCTCGTCAGCAATTATGGCATTAGCTTCCAATTCCCATTTAGCTTTCACATCAAGTGTATCCACTGATGTATCCATACGGATCCTGCCATATATACATGATATTGTGTTTTTAGTGTTCATCTTATTCTCAGCTATCTCAATCCAATATTGTTCAAAATTAGATGGAACTTTTTTAATTTTGTCCCACTCTTTGTGTGTCATCAGGTAATGCCGAATTTGAAAATATCTAAATAAATCCTTAGAATCAATGCCCCACTTTGCTTGAAGTTGTGAGAAAGCCCTGAGAGTCATTCCTTCGAATAATTGATTTATTGTGATGAGGCCCTTCCCCGCCCATCTAATGAAACCACTGTCCATTTTTGCTGGCAGGAAGTCACCAGCAATAGTTATTTTTGCTGCCCTTGATAAAGATAGAGGTAAATTCAACAATTGTCTTGTCTTCTCCCAAACCCTTAATGGCAAAAGCATTTCTGTGTCCTCTGCCTCCCTTTTGTGTTTTTGCCTCCAAAAACAGCATCACCATGTGTTCAAACTGGCCTGGAAGGGGTTAAACTCTTGGAACCCATCTCAAAAGTGATTTCCATGTTTAGTCAACCTAGGCCCATATAGTTCACCACAAATATTTTGGGAATAATTGCTTAAAACAAATGGCTAAATGACACCACTTATAGGTGGACATCATGGATATCATAAAAATACATTTTTGTATTATTTGTACTATTTTAAAACTTTTTTGCATTTATGTTTCCTTTCTAGGTCTTAGCTAAACTTGAAAATCACTTTTGCCACAAGTTTCAAGATTTTGACCCTTTCAGGCCAGTTTGACAATAGAGAAAAAACGCGTTAACAGAAATAACAATTGGCCTGGAAGGGGTTAAATCTTGAAACCCATATTAAAAGTGAGTTCCATGTTGAGTCAAGACCTAGCCCCATATGAGTCACAAATATTTTGGGAATAATTGCTTAAAACAAATGGCTAAATGACAGCACCCCTGTCGGTGGACATTTTTGTCCTCTACGAAGGATCGTGGATGTTGTATGTCACTAAGGGTCATCCAAGGGGAGATTGCCCAAATAAGAAACAAATGCAAAAAGTAGGCCTCTAGGGGCAGTGCTAAGCTTCCACCCGAGAGACAGACCACGGACGTATCAACATATGGAGCAGATGAGTGAGTGAGAAGGAAAAGTTATGTTTGGAGGAAAGTTGGAGTTGGGAGAGGCTATATAAAAAGGTACGTGTTCTTTCTTTCTTTTTCTTTCTTTCTTTCTTTCTTTCTTTCTTTCTTTCTTTCGTTAGCATGACTTTGAGTTCTACAAGAGTAGTGTATCTGTAGTAGTAATGTTAGCTAATGTTACTGTAACTAACTTACTTTCTGGGACACCCCAGGGATGTGATTACATTTAACATTAGTTTATTTTCGACCTCGTCTCTACATATGATTGGTTACTTTATTGATCAGAGGAAGGTGGAGAGAGGTGCTGAGGAGGGAGAGAACAAAGTAAAACAAGACAGGGTATATATCCATATACGGAAGAGTAGCATAAATTAAACACACACACACACACACACACACACACACACACACAATGTCATATTCCTCTAATGTAATCTTTCTTTAGTGATGATCGCTATTTATGTGATCTATGATTGAGTTTACTACATGGTTTCACCATATCAATGTCTGTCTTTCCAGGCTGCCATGCTTTGCCCTTTGAGAAATTTCCTGTCCTCTGGGCCATCAAAGATTCTTTGCGTTCTCAGGCAGTTCATTAGGAGGGTCAGGAACTCATGCTTGGGACCACCAGTGTCCAGTACATCCTCAGCTCGCCCCTCATCATCTGTGAATTTCACTTTCTCATGAGACGTGTCAATTAAAGAATGCTTGAAGCCACGGAGAGCTCCCACACATTGGCCCTATTAATATTTAACCTGCTGTAAGATGTTTTTGTGATGTTTGCTGAGTGTTCTGAAACAATGTCTGCAGCCATCAAGTCCTCTTTGCTGTGAAAGACGATGAGGTGCACTGTCACTTAAAATAATAAAAGCACAAATAATATTAGGATAAATACTAATTAGTAGTTATTCTTACCTTTCCTTTGCAGTGTGTTCCATGTGTTCTTCTGGCTCAGACTCGCTGTCAATAACGATTGGTGCATTTAAATTTATGTAGTTGCTGCAGTGAGAGGACAATTGAGTAAATACTTCCAAATACATAATATGTGGTTCAATTTCATACCTTAAAAAATATTTTCTTCCTGTGTCTTTGAAAAAAAAAGTTTAAAACAGACAATACTAGCAGGTTTGGTATATTACTGCACACTGCTCATAAACATTTGACAAAGTGGCAAGAAATAATGATTAAACATCCCAAAATGTTTGTGGGAGTTTTTCCTTGTCTTCACTGACGGTGTAAGTTGGGGCTGTCATTTAGAAATGTATAAAAATGTGCTTTTTAAGCTTCTTGATGCTGTAACAATTGTGACTGGGGGCTACACAAGGTGGACACCAAAAAAAAAAAAAAACAGTGGCATTAGTAGTATATAATAGTAATAGTAGTATAGAGCTTTAATTTTGGACATATAGGGTAAAATATTGTCTTGACTCATACTTAATTCACATTGACACTATCACAAAAAATCCATGGACATATGTTTCCCCAACCACATCTTTTTTATCAGCAGTTTCCAAAAATCTATCCAGCAAATTGGTAAAGGTTGCAACTGTCAACAAAGCTTACCCATAGAAGTTGTTCTGACCTTTGGTGGATGTGACCTGTTCCTGGACCTCTTCAGTTTGTCCTCCATCCTAGTTTGGTTTTATGTTCACACATTCAACACTGCAGACCAAGAATTTTCTTATTTGATCAGATGCTGGTTGTGTGTGTGTCTGAAAGGTTTGTAGATACCCCCAAAAATAATAATAATTAAAGCTGCAAGCAGCGTTTGGCGGGACCTCGCACTCGCGCCCGTTTACGCCCCCAGCTTATGTTGTCACTGTGAATTATTTAGAAACATCAAACATATTGCCACAAACATCAGAAAATCCTTATAGAGCTGAACGTTTTGATGTTTGAATGCTTTCTGTAGCTGTAGGTATGCAGAAGTGATGTCACATTATGCAAATTAGATGGGCGAATTTCTTCCCATCAGATTCCTCTTCCTTCATTTTGAGGAAGACATGACAAAAACAACACAAAACAAAATAAATCTACTGTGTAAATCTGTTCAAAATGTTTTTTGACTGAGATTTATGAAATCCAATATGGCTGCCTGCTGGTGATGCCACAATATGCAAATTAGATGAGTTAATTTACTCCCATCACAAACTTTGGGTCATGATGAATAGTTTTCTCATTTACAGTATGCCTTTATCTGTCACCACTTTAAAGCCACAGCCTTTTGAAATGTTGAAATGAAAATGGAATATTTTTCTCAATTAACTCTGGCACCTAAAGGGTTAAAATGGAGATGCTGCCCCTGTCATGTCTGAATGTAAGATGTAGAAACGCACAGACATCATGTTTCTGTGAGTTTGTGTGTGACAGCGGTTGCCATGGTAATTACGTAGGCGCACCTGGCAGAAGAGCAGAGAGAGACAGACAGAACACAGAGAGACCTCTTTTAGTGGAGATTTAACTCCTCAAACAAGTTCTTCCCATTCCCAAACCGTTGGTCCAATCATGAAAATAATGTGATGATGAGAGAGATAAAGTTATACAGAAGATCTGTTTAGTAGCAGTTGAGGTGGCATGTGTGCATCTTTAAAACTGATAAAATAAACGGTGTAGGAGGAGATGTGTTTTCTTGAGACCACGTTTGAGGCGAAATCATACTTTGAAAGGTCAAATAGCTCACTTCCTGTTGGAATCAGGTCATGGGTGTCAATGCGTGATTTGCAAGTCAAACACACCAGTTTTGGTTTGATCTTGAGACGACATTCCTACGGGCTGTAGTGGCCATTTTAGTGCGTCTAGGTGGCGCTAGAGAGCCCATTTTGGCACTGTAGGGGTTAATAATGTGTATTTGCTGTTTCAAATGAAGTTTCTGCTGCTGTAATCTGTCCTTTAAAGATTGTGAGACACACAGACAGAGAGAGCTGTGTGTCTGTGTGTGCAGCCGTTGTCATGGCGATTAATGACTTGCCTGCACCTGAGGGGCACACACAGAGCTCATGAGAGCAGATCAGCAAAGGCTGTTTAATATGGGTTTGAACTCCTCAAACAAGTCCTTCCCATACCCAAACCGTTGGTCCAATCAAGAAAATAAAGTGATTGTGAGAGACAGCCACTTCTCGTGAACGCACGTGTCGCGTTTTATATTTCTACAGTCAAAAATGTGGTCAGAGGAGCGAGTTTAAAATGTGTTGCACCTAAGCTGTTTCCAGAAATTTCTCCTCTGAGTTTACATGGGAGTGAATGAGAAAAAAATCGGCGCTCCCTTCACTTTGGAGCCACTCAGCAAAAACGTGTACGTGTGAGAGATTCCATGTCAACATATCTGTGAGCAGGACAAATTTTCCTACGTTTTGTGGTATAAATTGTGTCTGTACAGTGAAAATTGTGGCTATGGCAGCGAGTTAAAGACAAAAGTTTTAGACGATTTTTAGAGCCCTCTCCACTCTAGCTCACAGCATTCCATGCAATACACACCCATTGTAAACTGAGAATTTCTCCACTTTTGCTCATGGTACTTTGAGAGGCACCGATCAAAAACGATAAAAGATATGAAAAAGATGAAAACATGAGTGAATAGATGAGACCTGTGGCAACATTTGAGAGTTCAAGGTTTCTTTATTAATACCAGCTGGTAAATTTGTTGTGCAGACAGGCACTCGGCGATGCCAGTATAAAAAACATTCACACCCAGACATCATGACAGACAAATCACAAATAGAAGAACACAATGTAATCAAAATACATGGTCATAGTCATAGGAAGAGAAGTAAAGAAGTGCTTCGACATAGAAAAGAAAAGAAAAGTGCTTCTACATGTCCCTGGGGCCAACTAAATTCAATATAAGCAAAATCACCTTGTGGCTTTACTGTTCAGCATTACAATTGCTGTGGGTATAAAGCTGCTTCTGTACCGTTTTGTCCTGCCCTTATGGGCCACAAAATGACAGCCAGAGCGAAGGAGGTGGAACTCACCATGCAAAGGATGTGAGCCGTCGTTACGAATAGCGCTGGCTTTACGCTGCAGCTGTGTGTCATAGAGGGCTGCCATGGTGAGCTGAGGCTCACCAATTATCCTACCAGCCCATTTGATAATCTGGTTCAGGGAATTTTTATCCTGCAGTGACAAATTACCAAACCAGGACACCAGGGCAAAAGATAACATGGACTCAATAAAAGCTCGATAAAATAGCCTGAGCATAGTTTTGTCAATGTTAAAACTGGACAATTTCCGAAGATAAAACAAACGCTGATGTCCCCTCTTACACACTGCTTCACCAGTCTAGAATCAATGACAGTCCCCAGATATTTGTAGCTTTCCACACATTCCACAGATTGGCCCCTAATGACTGTGGGATCACAATTTGGAGTCTGTGTCCTAAAGTCAATCGTCATGTCCTTTGTCTTGGATATATTAAGCACCAAAAAAGAAAGATCACACCAACTAATAAAATCCTGCAAGCCTGGACCATGGCTGGATTCACTGTTGTGCAACAAACTCACAATGACTGTGTCGTCTGCAAATTTTAAAATGTGCCTGTTTTCATAAACACTCTTGCACATGTTTGTGTAAAGAATAAAAAGTAAAGGAGAGAGAACACATCCCTGAGGTGAGCCAGTAGAGGAACATAATGACTCAGATAAAATACCATTCACTTTGACTCTTTGTGTTCTATCTGTTAAAAAATCTAAGATCCAACCCACCAAATTCTGGCTCAGCTGAAAGTGCTCGATAAGCCTTGTGGCTAAAATGTGAGGTTGGATGGTGTTAAAAGCTGATGAAAAATCAATAAACGTCAGTCTAACATGGGTTTTGTTTCCCTCCATATGTTTAAATAAAAGATTCAGCAGGGTAAGTATGGCATCTTCAACACCTCTGTGGGCCCTGTAAGCAAACTGCATAGGGTCAAGTGCATGTGCTGTTCTCCCGAGAAGTTCTGATTTGACAAGTTTTTCAAATGATTTCATTAAAAGAGAGGTGAGGGCAACTGGTCTAAAATCATTCAGAGTTTTAGGTCTGCTGACTTTAGGAACAGGAATAATCTCTGCTTGTTTCCACAACCTGGGCACCTTTTGCTGACTCAATGACACATTAAAAATGTGATGAACAATAGGACTCAGTTGTTTTGCACATGACTTCAGTAAAGTACCACTGATTTTGTCGGGTCCAGGGCTTTTATTTGTTTTTTTATTTATTTATTTATTTAACCTTTATTTAACCAGGTAAAAGACCCATTGAGATCGAGATCTCTTTTACAAGGGGGACCTGGCCAAGAGGTCAGCAGCCCACGTCACAATAAATAACAGACAGGCAATAAACAATATGATAGAGCAGCCAATAACTAAGGTGAAAGATTAACATTTAAAGTGCAGCAGTGGAAGTCACAATAACAATTTTAAAAACATAAGCACTGTTCCAGGGTCTCGCAATGTCTGTCAGTCAAGAGAGAGCGAAAGTTCTCCAATGGAATAAGTTCCGACATTTTTAAATCAGACTGGAGGGTATTCCACGCTGATGGGGCAGCAAATCTGAAAGCTCTTTTCCCCTGTTCAGTCCTGACACGGGGGACAATCAGGTGAATGATATCACCAGAGCGTAAGAGCGGCTTTTAGTTCTTTGCAGAAGTGTACACAAGTACATTGGAACTAGGCCAAGAAGAGCTTTATAAATGAGAGTCAACCAGTGTATGTACCGGCGGACACTCAGAGATGGCCATCCAGACTTGGCATAGAGTTCACAGTGATGGGTGAGTCTGCTACAGCCAGTGACAAATCTCAGCGCACAGTGATAGATGGTGTTCAAGGACTGTAGACATTTAGCTGAAGCTGTCATGTACAGAACATCACCATAATCAAGCAGAGCTAAAAAAGTTGCAGAAACAAGATATTTGCGAGCTCGGAGAGAGAAGCAGGATTTGTTTCTATAATAGAAACCAATTTTAATCCTGACCTTGGTGACCAAACTAACAATATGCACTTTGAATGAAAGCTCATGATCAATAAGAAAACCCATGTACTTGTAATTTGAGACAAGTTCAATGGGAACACCTCGTGAGGTTAAGATTGAGGGGATGTTCCCTGGTAATTCACCAGATCTAGAAAACACCATCAGTTTGGTTTTTTGTGCATTTAAAACTAATTTAAGATTTTGCAATCGAGATTGAACAACATTAAAAGCAGATTGTAAAAACTCAAGAACCTGCACAATTGAGGGTTGACAGTGTCATCTGCATAAAAATGGCAAGAGGCATTTGACAGGTTATCACATATTTTGTTTATATAAATAGAAAATAAAATAGGCCCCAAGACTGAACCTTGGGGCACACCTTTGGAGACCTCAGAAAATGACAAGGTGGAACCAGCCATCTGAACACACTGGGTTCTATCAGACAAATAATTGGCAAACCACAAGGCTGTATTTTTAGACAGGCCAATCTGATATAGCATGTTTATCAGTAAACCGTGATCTACTGTGTCAAATGCCTTTGACAAGTCAATGAAAAGTGCAACACAGTATTTCTTGCAGTCCAAAGCATAGTTAAAGTCATTCAGAACCTTAAGAGTGGCTGTGACTGTGCTGTGTTGCTTTCTGAAACCAGATTGGAAAGTTGATAAAATATTATTTGCTTCAAGAAAATCTTTGAGCTGATCACTGACCAGTCGTTCGAACACTTTGGAGAGCACACAAAGTTTGGATATCGGACGATAATTATTTACATCCGAAGGTTCCCCCCCTTTTAACAGGGGAAGAACAAAAGCTGACTTCCAGATTTTTGGAATTTTACTAGTGGTAAAACTCAAATTAAAAATGAAAGAGGCTCAGCAATGAAATTTGCAGACAATTTGAGAAAGAACGGGTCCAGTTTGTCAGGACCCGCTGCTTTTTTAGCGTCCAGTTTGGACAAAACTCTCTGCACATCAGAGGCAGACACAGGAGTAAAATAAAAAACAATTTGCACTACTATTTGCAACCTGAGCATCCATAATTGAGACAGGCTTAACGAGTTCGGGGTTTACAGTGTCAAATAAATAACCAGCAGAAATAAAGTGTTCGTTAAACCAGTTCAACATGTCAGATTTTTCAGTCAGAGTACATGAACCTTTCATCAAAAAATTTGGGAGTTCAGTTGATGATCCAAGACCAGAACTCTTCACAACTTTCCAAAATTTCTTGGGGTCGTTTAGGTTTTTGGTTGTTTCAGAGAGGTAAAACTCTGACTTGGCCTTCTTAATAAAGGATGTACATTTATTGCGAAGCTGCCTGAAGGAGAGCCAGTCGGCCGCATTTTTAGTTTTTCTTGCCCAGGCAATATCTCTTGTCTTAAGCAAATGACCAATTTCTGGACAGAACCAGGGGTTATTTCGTCCCTTAACACAAAATTTGTGTAGGGGTGCATGTTTATCAATTAATCTCAGAAATTCATCATAGAAGTATTTCCAAGCAAGTTCAACGTCATCAAAGAGCGAAACTCTGCTCCAATCAAAAACTGACAAATCATGGTAAAAAGCTTGCTCATAAAAGTGTTTAAAATCTCTTTTCAGCAGAAGCTGTGGCTTAGTTTTTGGGAGCTTGGCATTTCTCACAGTAGCAATAGCACAGTGGTCACTTAAATCATTCGCAAAAATACCTACTCCAGTGTACTTGTGGGGAACATTAGTTATGATTAAATCAATTAATGATGATCTGGTAGGCTGTTTTGCATTAGGGCGGGTTGGACTATGAATTACCTGGGCAAGATTAAATGAGTCACAAACAGATTTCAAGCTATTTGATGCGGATGTCAGCCAATCAAGGTTTAGATCTCCAACCAAAACAAGTTCACTCATGTTAAACCTGGAAATAATATCTGACAGTGACGGAAGGGCTTCATTACATGCTGAGGGTGGTCTATAGCAACCCATAACTGTTATGGACTGATCCTGTGCAAAATCAAGTTTTAGGGCAAGAAGCTCAAATTGCTTGCTCAAGGACACAGAGGATAGGATAGACACGTGGTACCTATTTTTAACATAGATGGCTATACCCCTGCCTTTCCTGGGACGATCACAGCGGAAGACACGATAGCCTTTTATTAAAATGTCATTGTCTGAAATTGATTTTGTCAGCCAGGTTTCAGACAGGACAAGAATGTCAGTGTCAGTTGACTGAATCCAAATTTTTACAAAGTCTAATTTTGGGAGCAAACTTCGTATGTTTAGATGGAGAATGCCAAGGCCACATCTGGCACTGAAGTCATCAGGGATAGCAATACAATTCAGAGTGGGGCCTGGGTTAGGCTGAACATTGCCAGACAGAAGTAGCAAAAGCAGAATGAAACATTTTCTCTTAAGATCACGAAATGATGCAGAGTCACCCTTATTTGACATGGCAAGGTCAATAAATGATGCTTCTGTGAGAAAAAAAAATAGTTTTTCAAGACAAGATTACACATTGAACGAAGCAGTTTAAGATAATTTAAAACTGGTCCACAAGAGGACACTGACAAATATTCAGTCAGCTCAGCAGGAGCAGAGGACCAGGTAATAGTCATTGCCTTAGGAAGGCACAGAGGTGGGCGGGGCCCCTTAACGGGTACATTACGATGGATTACAGTTCCATGGGACCAGAGAACGAGAAATAGGGACAGTGCAAGTAATAATTTCATTGTTAATGTCTCTAGACGAGATAGCCAAGCAGTTAAAGATGCTAGTAGTGTTAGGAGTGGAAGGCAGAGAGGTGAGATGCACCTGTGGAATCAAGATTTTTTTAGGAAAGGCAGCTTTAAGGCAAAATCTTACTTTGAAAGGGCAAATACCTCACTTCCTGTTGGATTTAGGTCAGGGGTGTCAGCGCGTGATTTTTAGGTCTTCATGAGACGAACACGCCACTTTTGGTTTCATGTTTCTACGACGTTCCTACAGACCATGGCGGCCATTTTTGTGTGCCTAGGTGGCGCTAGAGAGCCCATTTTGGCACTTTAGGGGTTAATTTCATGATTTTCTAAAATTTTTCACCGGTTCTGATGTGCGTGCCAATTTTGGTGAGTTTTTGAGCATGTTTAGGGGGTCAAATTCCAGCTCAAAGAGGCGGCGGAAGAAAGAAAGAAAGAAAGAAAGAAAGAATAATAAACGCACCAAAAACAATAGGGTCGAGGACTGCTCTGTGAGCAGTCCTCTGCCTCAGGGCTCGGTCCCTAATAAACGCAGCAAAAATAATAGGGTCCTCGCCTTCGGCATATCTGCCCCTGTGCAGAAGCGAAGGAATGATTTCAAAGTAGTGTTGTCTGATTCCCCTGTGTACCTCTTCAGATGTCTTGCCACAGTGTTCTGAAGTGCAGTCATCTGTTCTGGGACTTTCAGAAGTTCCTTAACACATTTTGGTGTTGTTACACGTTCCTCCATTATCTCAACAAGCCTCTGTGGATACAAAATATCTGCCAAAGTTTTCAAGATGGGCTTCCAGCATTCAGTAACAAACACTGGAGTCTGGATTAGGGTTTTGTGTCCTAACTGTGACATTAATCCAGCCATTGTGTCTTCAGAGGCAAGGTAGTGGCAGTCATGTGCATCCATCAGGTCATCTTTGTCAACAGACTCAAATGATTCCAGTGCAAGCTCAAGAATTTTCCTTTCTTCTTTTGAGACATACTGCAGGAAGCTACCTGTCACACTGCTGTAACTTGTACCATAGAGAGCTTCTTCCAAAAATGGAAGAGGGAGAAGCAGTGGAAAACACCTGACAGTTGTCCAACCCAGAACAAGAATCCTTGCAACTGTCTGTCATTCCTGGACTTGATATTCATGCCTAAGGTAAGGTGTCTTCACTTCGGTACCTAATGTGCATTTGCTGTAGAATTCTCCCCAGAATTCTGAGAGGCAATCACGTAAGACACCGGAGCCTTCCCCCTCTTCCAGTTTACCATTGGGAAGTTTTCTTTTGATGTGCACATCTTTGTTCATGATATCTGGGTCAATAAAGGCTGCCAAGAGGTCAGCAAGGCAGTTACCCCTTTGCACGACAATGATGACCTTTGGTTTTGATCCCTCCCAAGGCAAAGTGTCATCCAGTTGAGAAGGATCACCGGGTGATGCTCCAATTGTCACTTCACTATCATTGGAATTGTTAAGCAGCATCTCTCCAGCTTGGGTCTCAGGAATAACATCTGTTACATATGCACCTTGTTCTTCTTGTCCCATACTGTTAGACTCTGTTGTCATTTCTGCGGTTCCTTGGACTGGTCTTACTTCTTCAGCATGCAATCCTCTTCCTTGTTCCTCTACTTCATCTCTGATATGGTCATGAGGCATCTGCATATTTAATACTTCTTCATCCAATAGTATGACATCAGATTCCTGTAGTAAAGATAAGTCAATAGTTATGGCCTCTGGTTCCGATGCCTGAACTTGGCTAAAATCCTGAGCAACATTTCCTGTGACCTCTGAGGTTGTTGCTGGGGGAGTATCAGTCAAGTTGTCCTCATCCTGAGCATGTTCCTTGGTGTATTTGGTGTAGAGGTACAATCTCAGTATTTTTACTTTCATACAGGTCCTCCACTGTGCAGTCTTGGTCAACCTTGTTTTGTGAAAAGTCACAAATGTAACAAACATGATCCTCTAGCTTCAGCGACTTGAAGGCCCCATTTGGGAAAAAAAGTGATTCTGCCATTTCTTGGACCTCTCTAACTGTAGTGTATCTGTCAACACTGACATGCCTGGTTCCACCTCCCTTCACAGTTCGTACCTGTTTGAACTTATTTTCTTTTTCGCTGAAGTTCATCCATCCAATTTCTAGCCTCCTTGCCTGTCTTTTTGCATTTTTATTCCCCTTTAATTTCTCTGAAGACACTGCTCTTTTAACAGCCTTGCTATCTGGAACACAGACCTTTGCCCTTATTCTTTCAAGCAGCTGACTTCTCCTGGATGTGTCCGGATCTGAACGATGAGTGTTGCGACAGAAGGCAACAGCTGCCAATCTGTCTCCATAAAGTGGGATGTACTTTGACAGATCCTGTTCAGACATCAGTGGAAGTACTGAAGAATCAATCTGCAAAAGAGACATCAAGATTTTTGTTTTCTATTAAAGACAACTTGGGAGCCAAATTATTTAGCAAATTTAACCATCACAGAAGAACATGTGAAGGTTGTTCTATGCCTCCTAAAAATGCAATGAAAGACTCAGAAATTATTTTGCACCAGCACCAACAAATTCTACATAAATAATGATTTAAATTAGATTATCCTTGTGTACACAGGCTTAGTTCAGACTGATTTTTTTTTTATTTTAGTACAACACCAGCAAAGCAAACCTTTCCTCTTGGCTATACCACCATGTGTTAGGGAAATCTTTTAATTCTATGGCAGTCATATATTTTTAAATTAAAGAGCTCGATAAGCTTCACATGACAATCAGTCTTTTTTCTACAGATTCTTGTTGTGGGATATGAAATGTATTTTACCTTCTCTTTTTTTAAACTATTTCAAGGTTTACAGCAGGAACTAGCTTAAAGGAACAGTTCACTTTGGGTGGACGTCTTAGGGAGCCCCGCGACCTCATTCACACCATGTTTTTAGCCAGAATCTTCACTTTATCCATTGAGCTGAACATGAAAGTAAAGAGCGCAAGCTATCTGACAGCTACAGTGAAGATTTTGGCTAAAAACATGCTATACATGAAGTCTTTTCAAGTCAACTTGGCATCTCGGGGCTTCCTGAGACTTGAAATTTCGCCCAAAGTGAACTATTTCTTTAAGACACTTGACACATCTAATAATTCATTAAACAGTCAAAATGTTCCTCACTGGACTGAGACATGGTACACTGATATTGCAACAAAGCTTACTGGGGTTCATTAATCCACAGAATCAATGCAAATATTTATAGGTTTATTGAGTCACAGGTTTGTTTAGTAAATGTGAAATGTTTATGACATTGTTCATCAATAATTGCAATTTACAAATACAACTAACCTACATGATTGTTCAAACGACTGGCTATATAGACTGAAACTTGTTACTGTGTTAGAGCTTCTACCTCCTGTGAACATTGTTGATGAGGTATAAGGTGAACAATTACCATTAACAAGAAAAATGTTCAGCAAAACATACAGAAAATCCTAGTAATATTCATATAAACTAGGTATATACTATAAATTAGGCTATTTTGGGTTAAAATAGGATCTCTTCACCTTAAGGTGGACTGTGGGTGTGACCATGTGAAGCTGAATTAAAACACTATATATTTAATTATGTAGACTATGTTTATAAGTCTAAGGTATGACAATTAACCATTGCAGGACATTCTTAATTGTACAGTTTCAACATCTGGGGGAAGAATAGCTCACCTTGTCATTTTGTAGTTTTTTTATGATTTCTTCTTGAATTCCACGGTCCCGCAGAAACTGCAGGAAGGCGTCTTCCTCTCTCTCCATTTCATATGTAGCCTTTAGAAACATCCAAATTTAACAATTTACAGATATGACAGAAAAATGATTCTGTAATATTAAAAAATCTTATGAAATTTAACATAAACATGACAGAATCACAAAGTAGTCTCATGAAAATCTGTTTCACTGGCAGGTGATTGGCCTAGTTCCTGCTGACTCTACAGTGTCACTGTTTGGGTCTGTTAGATCACATTCTTCCTTTACATTATGTGTCTGTATAAACACCCTGAAAAGGGAGTATTTGAGTGAAAGAAGAGTAGACAAACTTCCTTCAGGTCATGTATGCATTGACTGAATAGACATGGTAACCACATACTGTACAGTCACAATTTATACAATTACCACTGAATACCGACCGGAAACATTAGGCTACATATTGTACATCAAGACTAAACTGAAATATTAAGATTGAAAATGTTAGCTAAATTACAGCTAAACTGGTAATTTAACATGTCTATTTTGTAGCACTCTCCTTAAGTAAACAACTTTGGATGCCAGCAATAAAGTAAACATGACTTCTAGTGCAGAATAGCCTACAGCATTTCACAAAATACACTGTAACTTGGCTTACTTCTACTGATAACAAATCGCAACTCACCATTTATAACAGCTCACTAATTAATTAATGCAATTATTTCAGTTAACATAAATGTACAATAACCTACACACCACAACACGATCTAGCAGTTTTCCCACGGCAACAAATTACTAACGTTACTATTCCACCGACAACGTATGGTCAGCATTACACATGTTAACGACGCTAGCATCAGCTTTATCTTATCTAAACTTCATTACTTCAGGATACACAAACATACCATATTACAAATAGTTCCCTGATCACATACTGTATGCATTCACCTAACACACTCAATTCACCATTGCAATGAGGGACTCGTAGGCCTACCTGAAAGGGAGTATTTGAGTGAAAGAAGAAAGAAGACAAACTTCATTCAGATTGTATGAAATGCTTGAATGGATCTACTTGATCCCTCTGGTAACTACTAATGCTGCTAATAGAATGACTCCTTGAGCATAAAAACATAAGAAAACACAAAATATTGTTGTTGTCTTACTAACTGCAACTGACCTCCATGCTGTATTTACATAACATGTAACTATTCAAATATTAGGATATGAGATATCAGTATGAACAACCAAATGTTACTCTACTTCAGCTGAGCCCCAGGCACATTATTCCATCTGTCACATCTGCACTGTGCACTGTCCCTGTGCAACATGAGCCAATGCAGGTGTCAATCTAAGGATGCTAGTAAGGGACTAATCAAGTTTAGGCCTACATATACAGTGGGTCGCCAAGGCCATAGACGTGTGAACTATACTGTACCTGGCGAATTAATAGCCTAGCTCCAAGAGTAGCCCGCCTCTGAAAGTATTAAGAGATCCTTCCCTCTTTCATTTAGCATTACCAACAGTGACATGTCCGGCTTCACGTAGACGTAAGCTCCTCCAGCCCGTCATAGCATTATTATTGACATTACACTCGCCATGACAATAACAACATAGCTACTCTTGAATACAAAAGCAGACTATAATTACCTTTATTCGTGAATGATAAACAGCATCACTCAGCTCCATATAGACATCCCGCTACTGAAGGTGAATTATCTGGTGGCCATGGATTATTTTTTTTATCCAGTGTCACCAGAGGGGCTCCGTAGGTTTTGACACTTTTCTAGTGTCAAAACCTAAATTTTTTTTTTTAAATTTTAGGGGTGTTGGGATTCAATTTAGGGGTGCTTCAGCAACCCCAAAAATGGGCTAGAAACGCCTATGCCTACAACCACTTATGAGTTGAGTTTCAATACCACTTTTCTGGAATTACATGAAACTCGTTTCAAAGGAAACAGGTCCCCTACTACAAAAGAACTATAGAGAAAATGATTCATAACACTGTTGTCAGTACTTAAAAGTAGATGGAGTGTCCGCTGTTTGCCACCTGTTCCTGATTTCAGGCAGGGTCCTGTTCTCAATTTGTCGGAGCAGAATTTTCCCTGAGTCTTCTATAGACTCCTGCTGGCAGTTTAACCCTCAGTCAAGGCTCAGGCATCAATCAGCAGAACATCCAACCATTCCCTGCTACCAAATGTGAGGGAAATTCTCCTCTCTGAAGAAGTGATGGACTTGGTTTGAGGAATCAAGTCTCTTTATTGCATGCAGCATGGAGAGAAGACCAAAGTGTTATCTGCCAACCTTCAGAATGTACAGACTTTTACACTATTCTGAGGCTGTGACCCAGCACTTGTAAAGGAGAATGCCCCCCATGAAACAGGTTTACCAATACAGGAAACTTTCCCCTCACTAAATGAAATATCATCACTCCAAGATGTCGGAAATTACCCCACAATTCAGATTCCTGAATAATTCCCACACAGGGCACCGGCAACAGGGCTGTCACGCTATCATACAAAATGTTGTTCTCAGAACAACAACCGTTTGACAAAATCAGGAAGTGTGTTGTCAGAGAGAAACGTTCAGACAAACTTATGAAAAAAGTTCATTTTTAATATTTTTCAATTCCTTAAAGGTTTTTTAATATTTTCAATGAGTATTGTCAAAAATTGCAAAATTTTATTTAAAAAATACAAATAAATAAATAATAATAATAATAATAATAACAATAATACATTTTATTTCTGGGCACCTTTCATGACACTTAAGGTCGCCTTACAGAGAAAAATACAGAGTAAAATACAATAAAATACAAAGTACAAGATAATTCAACATTTCACAACAAACAAACAAATATCAATTTAAAAAGCAAACAAAACAAACATAAACAAAACATCTGTTCAGGCTTACTCACTCAAAGAGAGTAGGAAAGCCTGAACAGGTGAGTTTTCAGCATGGATTTAAAGTGTGGTAGTGAGTCAATATTTTGGAGGTCAGGGGGGAGTGAATTCCAGAGTTGGGGAGCAGAGCGGCTGAATGCTCTGCTCCCCATGGTAGCGAGGTGAACGGAGGGGACATTGAGGTGAATAGAAGAAGAGGATCTGAGGGTGCGAGCAGATATGGTGATAGGAAGGAGGTTAGAGAGGTATGGAGGGGGGAGGCTTTGGATGACCTTGTAGCTTAGAAATATAATCATATAGTGGATGCGGTAGGTTATGGGGGCCAATGGAGCTGCTGTAAGATGGGTGTGATATGACTGGTGGATGGGGTCCTGGTGATAATACGGGCAGGGGAATTCTGAACCATCTGCAGCTTATGGAGGATTTTCTGGGGGAGACCAAACAGGAGAGAGTTGCTGTAGTCAAGCCGGGAATTGACAAGACTGTGAACCAGTATAGCAGCAGTGTGAGGTGTGAGGAAGGGGCATAGGCAGTTGATGTTGCAGAGATGAAAGTAGGCTGACCGGGTTATGTTGTTAATGTGGGATGAGAAGGAAAACGTGCTGTCGAGGATGACACCCAGACCTGTGGGGAGGAGAGGATGGAAGAAGAATTGTCTTTTTCATTTTGTACCATTATAATATGGGGTTGCTTTAAGGTAACATATCCAAAAGATTTTTTATGACAAAAAAAACAAAACAAAAAAACACACCAAAAAACCCAAAACATTACAAACATTTCTTTCCACCTGGCATCATAATGCGTACCATAGAGGGTTATGGTAACTTTGGCTAACCTAGTTGTTTAAAATGAGCTAGATGACAATTGACCCTTCACTAAGTCCTACCCCTCAAACGCAGAGTGGCCAATCTTAGTGTAGCACCAGCCAGCTTCGACAAGGGTCCGACAACAACACAGCTGTGCTCCATGGACTCCCATGAAATCGTTTTAAATGTCCTTCATTTTTCAGGCTGGTTTTGTTGATTTGGAGCTCAACGATGAGTTTGGGGCACGTTGTGCACTAATGATACTCATTACCTGGAGAGGTTGGAAGGAGATATACAGTACAGGCCAAAAGTTTGGACACACCTTCTCATTCAATGCGTTTTCTTTATTTTCATGACTATTTACATTGTAGATTCTCACTGAAGGCATCAAAACTATGAATCAACACATGTGGAGTTATGTACTTAACAAAAAAAGGTGAAATAACTGAAAACATGTTTTATATTCTAGTTTCTTCAAAATAGCCACCCTTTGCTCTGATTACTGCTTTGCACACTCTTGGCATTCTCTCCATGAGCTTCAAGAGGTAGTCACCTGAAATGGTTTTCCAACAGTCTTGAAGGAGTTCCCAGAGGTGTTTAGCACTTGTTGGCCCCTTTGCCTTCACTCTGCGGTCCAGCTCACCCCAAACCATCTCGATTGGGTTCAGGTCCGGTGACTGTGGAGGCCAGGTCATCTGCCGCAGCACTCCATCACTCTCCTTCTTGGTCAAATAGCCCTTGCACAGCCTGGAGGTGTGTTTGGGGTCATTGTCCTGTTGAAAAATAAATGATCGTCCAACTAAACGCAAACCGGATGGGATGGCGTGTCACTGCAGGATGCTGTGGTAGCCATGCTGGTTCAGTGTGCCTTCAATTTTGAATAAATCCCCAACAGTGTCACCAGCAAAACACCCCCACACCATCACACCTCCTCCTCCATGCTTCACAGTGGGAACCAGGCATGTGGAATCCATCCGTTCACCTTTTCTGCGTCTCACAAAGACACGGCGGTTGGAACCAAAGATCTCAAATTTGGACTCATCAGACCAAAGCACAGATTTCCACTGGTCTAATGTCCATTCCTTGTGTTTCTTGGCCCAAACAAATCTCTTCTGCTTGTTGCCTCTCCTTAGCAGTGGTTTCCTAGCAGCTATTTGACCATGAAGGCCTGATTGGCGCAGTCTCCTCTTAACAGTTGTTCTAGAGATGGGTCTGCTGCTAGAACTCTGTGTGGCATTCATCTGGTCTCTGATCTGAGCTGCTGTTAACTTGCGATTTCTGAGGCTGGTGACTCGAATGAGCTTATCCTCAGAAGCAGAGGTGACTCTTGGTCTTCCTTTCCTGGGTCGGTCCTCATGTGTGCCAGTTTCGTTGTAGCGCTTGATGGTTTTTGCGACTCCACTTGGGGACACATTTAAAGTTTTTGCAATTTTCCGGACTGACTGACCTTCATTTCTTAAAGTAATGATGGCCACTCGTTTTTCTTTAGTTAGCTGATTGGTTCTTGCCATAATATGAATTTTAACAGTTGTCCAATAGGGCTGTCGGCTGTGTATTAACCTGACTTCTGCACAACACAACTGATGGTCCCAACCCCATTGATAAAGCAAGAAATTCCACTAATTAACCCTGATAAGGCACACCTGTGAAGTGGAAACCATTTCAGGTGACTACCTCTTGAAGCTCATGGAGAGAATGCCATGAGTGTGCAAAGCAGTAATCAGAGCAAAGGGTGGCTATTTTGAAGAAACTAGAATATAAAACATGTTTTCAGTTATTTCACCTTTTTTTGTTAAGTACATAACTCCACATGTGTTGATTCATAGTTTTGATGCCTTCAGTGAGAATCTACAATGTAAATAGTCATGAAAATAAAGAAAACACATTGAATGAGAAGGTGTGTCCAAACTTTTGGCCTGTACTGTACATTTCGTCCTTGTTCCAAAAACCGAAATCAAACCATGAAAAGGAGTTTTTTTCCCCAACACTTTATTTCAATTCTTGTACAAAACAAGCAGTGACAGACATGAACAGAACAAATATGCCAGGGTTAAGAGAAAAGAAAAAGAAATAAAATAAACAAATAAATAAATAAATAAAAAAGTTCAGCAGCTCAAACAATTAAATTGTTTACATATTTTCAAAATTTACTCTTATGAATATGGAATTTTGCTAAGATAATAGATACAGAATGATGATGATACAGAATTGTTTTCGTTTTGAAATGCTGACATCATAAAATCCAAACAGCACATCTTTGAACAGTAGTGAAAATAGAACGTAAATGTTGCAACGAATATACTTGACAAAATCTTTCCAAAAAGTGACAGTATAGGGGCAGCAAAACAAAAGTGCAGTTACCAAACAACAATCTTCGACAATGCCGTCTGCAGCTGTGCTGATTTCATATTGAAACAGAATGCTTGATCACTAGGGGAACAGTTGCCGTTGTGACTGAGAATTATGTTATGAATATGAACAGTTCACAAGTTCCAAATTACTCACACCCATAGTTTTTTTGGAGCCTGCTTGCTTTTTGTAAACTTGTCTTCATTGGTGGCCTGAAATGAATCAGGGCTTGTGTTTTGTCTGGTGGCTCTGAAATGGAACGGACATAACAACATTACTTTCTATTATTTTTTACTTTTTTTTGGGCTACCTGTCAGATATTCGTTAAGTTACTAGTTAGTTTCATGTAGTATTGCAAGTATTATCACAATGAATACTGTAGTCAACATCCAGCAGAGCTGGTGAGGCTGTTTACACAGTCACACATGTGTTATCTGGTGACTTGCATCCACGTTAACGTTTCACTCTTTGGGTTATAAGTTGATATTCAACCAAATAACCTGTACCACAACAACCGACGTAACTTATTCAGCGCAAAGTCACCACATAATACAATCACTAACGTTAACCTGCAGCTGTAACGTTACCAGCTGCAGACTCTACGGCTACAGGAGATGACACCGTCCGGTCATCTTACTAAAATGTCGATGCAAACATTTCACGTATATTAAAACAACTTAACAACTACACCACTGAGAAAAATTACTTTTTGTAACTGAATGACAGCATACTCGGTTATCAGAGAACCGGGGTTACGTGCAGCGGGGCAGGCAAGCCGTCGCCCGCGACCAAAAATATGTGTGTTACGCTACAAAGAGGTCTATAGTCTGTAAAATGACGTTAAACTAAGATAATGCAATGGTTATCATACTTCTAAAACAACTATTAACGAGGAAAATACTCACATTGGGCCTCATTCACTAATATGTGCGTGGAAATGTTCTTACTTTGCGCACAAAATAAGTGCGTACGCAAAATCACCGTGGAATTCATAACACCTGCGCACCGGCCAATTTTGTTCTCACCACCTTGCGTATGTGTGTGAATCAGAATCATTCTAAATTGACAGGCGCGTGCTCGCAATTTGTGATTAGCATACTACTACACCCCCATTTCTCCATATAAGCAAACCGCTTGCCTAGAGTTGATTCATGAATGAAGGAAGCGGTTACGCGAGGAGAGAAGTAGTAAATTTCACAGTTTGTTAGAAGCGATGGCGCCGGGTCTTACAGGAATGCCATGGGTCATGGCAAGATTGTGGAGGACACAGCATGCCAGGATGATCTTGCACACCTTTTCAGGCGTATAAAGTAGTTTGCCACCGGCCGTATCTGATCCAAACACATCCAACAGCCCTTAAGCATGCCAAAAGTGCGCTCTACGGCGCGTGTGTGGGCATGTATGTTATTATAGCGCACCTCTTGAGGGGTTTCAGGGTTTGCGTATGTTGTCATCAGCTATGTTTTAAGGCCATATCCCCGGTCACCTAAACAGTAACATTTTAGCATTAACGGAATAGAGACTTACTAAAAATACTAACTAAAAACAATTGAAATAAAAGACTAGAACAAAAGATGCTCACCAACAAGCCACCCACTTCTCACAGCCCCTGCCTCCAAACGCATTCCCACTGTACTGTTTTGCAAAATAAATCGTGGGTGTCTCCTGGCCAGCGGGCCACAGCGTTAAGGATATGGCAGTCGGCATTACAGATCATCTGCACGTCGATGGAGTGATAGTTTTTTCTGTTCATGTTGTTGTTAATATTTTAATTGTCACAATGATGAGGGTGAACGTGTGTCAATTTCATGGTTATTTAACACATTTGGCCAATATATTAGTAAATTAATGATTTTAAAAATGTTAATTAAATCTCTTTTTAATGAATGTGGTTTTATAGGCTCTGCATGTACTTAAAAGGTATGTGTTTGCATTTTCTAAGTCAGTTCGGCCTTCCTCATTTGTGCGTACGCATGGTCTGAGCCAGTTCTAAATTTGTTCGCAGAGTAAGAACAAATTCGGGTAAGAAAATATTGATGAATCCTAGATTTGTGTGTCAAACGATCGTATGCACAGTTTAAGCACAGATTTGTGCGTAGGCACTGTTTGTGAATGAGGCCCATTGATAACTCTGCTTCCTTACGCTTGTCGGCGCCATCTTGCATTGACTGAATCGTCTGTACTCGGCTGGGTTCGGCTGAGCTCGGTGGATGATACACAAGGATTCTGGGATAGCACTTATTGCCAAGGGTGGTCCTGGAAAATCTTAAAAGTGAGGGCTATACAGCCCTTATTCTTGACCCTCAACTCAACACTCTGAGAATCGGGACAGCACTAGCACTTCGCGGGAGCGGAGATTTTTGAGACTGAGGGCTGAGATTGAGGGTTAAGATAGGAATTGGGATTGGGCCTAACAGTGTGGGATGGGTTGAGGCTGTGGATTTGACCAAGTCTGAGCACTTTATCACTATTCCCTCTCACTTGTAGCTGTTTTTTCGTTATCTTTTGAATTTAATATGAATTATGGAACCGTTTTTGTTCACGTTTGTTTCCCCCGTTTCGTAAAATAAATTATTGAAAGTTGCTTTTGAAGTGCGTGACAGAAGTGCGTTTTGAGAATGACCGCAGACTGTCACCTGTTCAACGCATCAGTATCTTCGGATGCCATTAAAGTAATAATGATTATAATAATAATGTCAAAATATTATTTACAGACTGATTTAACAGACGATCACTGCTGCCACGATCACTGGAAAGTCTGGGCGAGAGGCTTCCACAGAGGAGCACCCAGTTTGCACCAGCTTTCTAAAGACGTTATTTACTTCACTCAAACTGCGTGTGGCTGTTAGCGCTGGTGTTAGTGAATTAGACGTTGTTTATCAATGAGACTCATTTGCATAGAAAGGGGCAATTTTTCCGCCAAATATATGCATATTACCTCATTTAAATACGTGCAAATAACACCGGAGCACCGAGACGCAATCTGCTTGGCAGCGCAGTTAGTGGAGCATTTCACCCTCTGCGCGTGCTTTGTGAATTAGACGGGATCTGTTTGTGCCATTTTTACCGGTTTAGCGGCCGCAAAAGCCACGCAATCCTTTTATGAATTCGGCCCTGAATGTATAGTATGTTGCTATTTACTGATTTTAACAGTGAATAAAGACCTACCCTGTTGTACAGGAACCAGTGAAGGGAAGTAGGGAAACTTTCCTGTGTTCAACCAGCTGTGTGTCATGGCAGTGTGTACAGATGGGCATTGTTTGGCTGCCCCCAGAGCTTCCCGCCCACCTAGCAGCGGAGGCCCAGTGGCAGAGGTCTGGGCACTGGCGGCAGCACAGGGGGGGAGTCAAATACCATTCATCTGCACACACTTAACAACACAGCTGGTTAAATCTCGGCATAGTTTCCCTTTAAGTTCATTGTCTTCTGTCTCAATCACCAGGGGCCTCATATACAAAGGGTGTGTATGCACAAAAACTTGGCGTACGTCCTTTTCCATGGCAAAGTCCAGTATCAAGAGTGAAATGACCGTGGAAATGTGCGGTGCCTCATGCCAAATTCATGCACGTTAGAGGTGATGCTGGGAAACTGTTATAATAAATGTTAAAACAATTAGTCCTCAGAGTGATGTGCACATCAGAGACACATGAACAATTAACACTGATGAATGAAGAGACCGTGTGTTCTGAGACAGGTGGCACTGGCACATGATGACAACTGGCTCATCAGCTGCTTTAGGTTCCCGAGGGCAATCCTCCTGGAACTGTGCGCAAAGCTGTGGCCGCCCTTAGAGCGCGACACGGCGAGGAGCCATGCACTGCCTGTATCCATACAGGTGCTGACCACACTGGGGTTCCTAGCAACAGGAGCATTCCAGAGGGAGCTGGCCGACCGATCGGTACTGTGCCAGTCAACCCTGAGATGAGCCATGCCAGCTGTGTGGGTCGGAATTATCCGCATGTCAGCCAGGTATATCACATCCCCATACAATACAGCTGAACAGGCCAACATTAAAGCGCAATTTGCAACGAGAGCCGGTTTTCCTCGGAGCTATCGACTGCATACACATTGCTATAAAAGCACCATCACAGGATGAATTTGTTTATGTCAACAGGAAGCATTTCTACGGAAGTCCTAAACAGTCATACATACATACATTTTATTTCCTCCGTTTTCTCGTGATGAGATAATTCCTCCGTTTTCCCGTGATAACAAGATAATTTTCCTTCGTTTCCCCGTGATAACGAGATAATTAATTTGAGAGATCATGAATGAAATGTGGTAGGCCTGAGATTTCCATCACAATGACATGTCATGCTGACTGACGTCTCCTTGAACACCAACGTTAAGCCTAGTTCTCTGCTTGTTTGTGTTTTGTTTTGTGTTTTGCAGCGTGCATATCAGTCTGCTCCTCTCACTCAGGAGAAACTGGACACAAATAACTACCCTGTGTGTATCGATACCTAACGTCAATGGCACCACCAGGGGGTCCGACTACCCATAACTCCGACCCGCTAATCTGACCACGCAGGTCTACGGCAAGTTTTATCATTTTAGTCCCATAATGTCGACTGCCCATTAATCCGACCATTTTAATGCCATTATTCCGACCGTCAGATTTCATACCCAGTAGTCCAACCATCCGTTAGTCCGACTACAACACTTCCAACATGAAGCAGTCTGTGCATTTCTCCCTCACTGCGCCAACACGGACTGTGAGGACAGTTGCGTTTATCTCATAGACGGAAATCACACTGATCTGCTATATGTGACGTACATGCCCTTATTTGGATAACCTATCCTGGTATTCCCCACACACGGGAAGATGTTTTAAGTAGGAGGGGCTGCCATTTTTTACTGCTGTATAGCGCATCCCACATCGCCACTCACTAGGCTGCTGACTGGCTGCCATAAGCTACACACAAATAAAACATTAAGAAGTTCTAACTAATGCAAATTTAATTACATTTTTTCTATAAGGAGGCCAACAGTAGAACTCACCACATGACAAAAGCAGACAAGAACTACCGAGCACTGTCCTTGGTGCTGAAGATGTCCCCGAGCCTGTTACAGGCAGCGGTTATGACAAAATCACTTTAAGCGCTGTCCTTGGTGCTGAAGATGCAAAAACAAACAAATGTCTATGCTCCAGAACTCACTACTTTTGACATGATGAACCAAGACAGTGTACATAGATAAAAAAAAAACATCAGCAGAAAAACAGAAGTCCTGCAAACCAACAGCAAGCGGCGATCACCATGGCTAAATAACGTTTAACCGATCACCACCAAAATTTTATCATCTGTACCATGTCCCATTATCAGCCTTTCCTGAAAATTTGATCAAAATCCGTTCAGAACTTTTTGAGTTATTTTGCAGACAAACAGACAAACAGACCAACGCCGGCGAAAACATAACCTCCTTGGCGGAGGTAATAAAGAAATAAAAACAAGACAGCTGTTGGCAACTAACACTGTTGCTGTTGCAGCTACTATCAGGCTATACTGTTATCCAATCTAAATTAAAGGAAGCAAAGATTGTTTAACCTATAATTCAGCATTATGTTGCCTTCTTTCCACAGCAAATACATTATTTCCTTTTAACGAATGGCTCAGAGAAATGCCGTCTAGCAAAGTTAAATATTTTCACCACCATTTTAGTTATGAAATAGCCTCACATATGATATTCAAGGTGCACGCAATTCCGTAATTTTCATTCGATCAATGTACAGATCACATGTAATGCGCAAATGCAATTAACCAACACTGTGGCGAGGTGGCCTGGTTCAATGCACGATTCATACATTCTGAGTAACAGCATGGTTGGGAACAGACTAGCTGGCACTGTGCGCGATGGGTGGCTTCTTGGTGAGTAAATAATTTATTTGTTTAATTGTCCTAATATTAATACCACTGGTGTGCATTGAGCATGTGCACCCCCAAATATTATCCTGTCTATGCCATCTTTCAGTAGGAAATCCACGCAAGTCTTTGTACATGAGGCCCCAGGTCATGTGGTGGTTCATTTTACACTGTGATGTGTAGGTTAGGCTTTAGCTTCAATCTTTATATTTTTAACCTGTTTTTGCTGCTGAGTCAGTTTGACATCCTGGATAAATTGTAGACTATTCTGTCTGCTTCTTTCTGAAATCACTTTTTGGTTTTTCCAAAACTTAGTTCTTCAGGGAGTTACAGTGTGGGCTCCATGCTCGATCCAACAGCTTGATAGACCATCAAAAAGGGGCGAGGCTTAGCAAAGGGTCAATAGGCTCTGTGCACCAGCTCCACTACTTCCTGAAAGGAAGTAGGCATGAGTATTTCCTGTCTGATACTTTCGGATTAAGTGATTAATCAGGTGTGTGCTGGGTGTGCCGCACACCTGATTAATCACTTAATCCAATAGTTTTTTAGCAGCTGGTGTGCTGGTGAACTGGAGCAAATCTTATTTAGTTTTTAAAATAAATTCTTTGTAAAGACTTTACTCTCTGCGTGCTGATTGACAGACTCCTCCCCAGTGGAACTGTAGATAGAAAAATTTGGGGTTTCACTCCCCGTGACATAAGTAAGACGATTGAATGGGGGGCAGGTCAGGCTGAATGGTTCTGCCTCCAGGCACAGTTTGAACAAGGACAAGGAATCAACAATTTTAATATCCAAGTCTGGAATATGAGCTGCTCAAATTATTTAGTTACCCGTCACTGAGGTCCATGTTAGGCGCCTTAGAAATCTATTAATAAATGTAATTGAGGAGTGCCCTTTGTTAATAATATTGACAGTGGCCTCATTATCACAATAAAACACAATTTGTTTCCTTGACCAGTATTTTTCCTATAGAAGACAAGCTATAACAATCGGGTACATTTCCATAAGAGCAGTAGAATTTGCCTTGACTGGCAAAGATAATTCTTTGGCCATACCTCAGCGAACCACTGATCTGGAGGCCCAGGGCAACTATGCTAAGATCCTTTTTATAGATTATAGCTCTGCTTTTAATACAATTTTACCCAGCAAACTTTATAACAAACTTCAACAGTTGGGTGTTAATGACTCTCTTTGTCACTGGGTCTTGGATTTCCTGCTGCACAGAAAACAAATGGTTAGGGTCAATAATAAGACCTCTGGGGCGTCGGTGGCTTAGTGGTGGAGCAGGCACCCCATGTAGAAGGCTGTTGCCGCAGCGGCCTGGGTTCGAATCCAGCCCGTGGCCCTTTGCTGCATGTCACTCCCTCTCTCTCTCTCTCCCCCCTTCACACTTGTCTGTCCTGTTAAATAAAGGCTAAAAATGCCCAAAAATTATCTTTAAAAAAAAAAAAATAATAAGACCTCTAGGGTCAAACACATTAGCACTGCCCACCCCCCAGGGTTGTGTCTTATCACTCCTGTTATATTCACTGTACACAAATGACTGCGTATCACACACAGACTCTGTCAAAATGTATAAATTTGCGCATGACACAACACTGGTGAGGTTAATTTCTGGGGATGATGACACTGCTTATAGAAATGAGGTCCTCACACTATTGAATGGTGTATCCTCCACCACCTAGAGCTAAATGTCTCTAAAACTAAGGAGTTGGTAGTGGACTTCCGCAGGAGGGGGAGAGTGTCCATTAAAGGGGCGGAGGTGGAACGGGTGGGCAGCTTTTAGTTTTTAGGCACCACAATCTCATCCTCACTGAAATGGGGAGACAACTTGAGCTGTATCACCAAGGGGATGTAAGGGGATGCTGCAGTTCTATCGAGCCACTACTGAGAGTATTCTTACCTTCTCTATAACTGTCTGGTATGGCAACTCTACTGTCCAGCAGAGGCTGCAGTTAGACAGAATAGTCCACATGGCTGAGAAGATCATAGGCTGCAAACTCTCCCCCCATTTCAGACATATACAAGGCCTAAGGCATGAGAATCCTATTGGGTGAAACCCACCCTGCCACCCTAGGTCCTCCCATCAGGTAGAAAATTAAGTGCTATCAAAACTAAGACCTCCTGCTTTCTGAATAGTACGTACAAGAATGTCATCAAATTCCTTAACAGCTCTCCATCCCTGCACCAATACCTTATGGAAGTAGGAAACTCCCCCACAGGACTTGAATAATCTGCTTTCTGTTTTTTTATCATTGTATTTTTATATGGTATTTATGCTCTTATTATGCTGCGGTGTTATATTCTTTTTATACAATTGCACATCAGAGTCAACCTGCTACATATTGCACTTTATGAGAATTTGCACTTAAAATCTGCACTAGTCACTTTAGACTTTAACCTCCTGGACTAACATCCAGGTTCAAAACATGTCAAGGTGTATGAGGTATGACCTGTTCTCATGACAAATGTGACCCTGGTTAAGTCATGAAGAATGCCCTCTGTCCTATGTCTGCTATTCTTGTTTTTATTTGTTTTCTGGTTTGTTGTTTTGTCTTGTGGTTGTCCTACTATGTAGAGCGCATTGCAGCAAATCCCTAATGACTTGTGCAAGTTGTATGGCAATAAAGTATTGAATCTTGAATCTTGAATTATTGAAAAAACCCCAAAACCAACTGAAGGGGTTGCATGCGTGTACAAACAAATGGCTGATGAAGATTCTAGGTCATGATTATAGAAGAATGAGATGACATTCCATTTGTCGCACAGAAGAGACAAGAACCAGAGCTCTGATCTGCACCCTGCATCTTTGCTCAGTTTTTCTTTTTTTTCTTGTGACCAAATTTTTTATTGTTTTTTTTTTTTTTTGTTTTCATCATGGAGGAAACACCACAACTGAAAACATACAGTATTGATAATACATGCCATATCTAGATCTGTACTTGAAGGTATCCACAAAAACATATAGTGTATTTATGTAAATTAGATGAATAGCAATACAAAAATAAATTTGAGCGATACTCAAAATGTTTATATACCTTCACTTTATCCTCCTATAATCCAAACAATAGTTTAAACCCTACTCTTTACCCCCACATAGTCCATGCATATACACATTCATAATAAATAAAATAAAATAAAATAAATAAAGTGAAATGAAGAAAAACTCATCCTTATATTTTACATTGATTTAAATGTGTGTTTTAAAACCAGCCCTCAATGGAACGAAGATTCTGGTCTTAAACTGAGTAATTTGTTCATCCAGATTCAATGTATAATCCAAGTGTACCCCCAATTTTTTAAAAAAGCAAAACATATACAACATGCAACATTATACACATGCGCATACACATACACGTATAAAGGATGACATTTTTAGGTGTACACCATATAGGACCATAAACAGACATCAATAATTTCTACACATGCTAGTTATTGTGATTTCAATTTTTCCATTATTAGAAGAAGAGCTTCTGTTACTTCAGCTTTAATGCCCCTTTTTCTACTGATTGCTACTTCTATGGAAAGATTAGAATAAAAAGATGACTGCAAGTTATGTATATTTAAATCTTGTGGATGTTTCCATCTCTTTACTACTATTTCTTTTGCTGCGTTTAATCCACAAAAAAGAGTCTTTCTTTGATGGCTTGATAGAGCAAGCGAAGAATCATCATAATTAATTCCAATGTATTTAATAAAGTTCTTGTTACTTGCATCCAGAAGGTGTTAACCTCCGGACATTCCCATAGCATATGTATGTATGTTCCAATTTTCCTGTGAGAGCATAATAGACATATTGGGCTTGAGGTCAATTTAAGTTGGGAACGCTTTCTTTTTTTTTTTTGCCTTTAATGGACAGGACAGTCAAGTGTGAAAGGGGGAGAGAGAGAGGGAGAGACATGCAACAAAGGGCCACAGGCCGGACCCGAACCTGGGCCACCGCAGCGACAGCCCCGCACATGGGGCGCCCGCTCCATCACCAAGCCACCGACGCCCCAAGTTGGGAACGCTTTCTTGGGGATAAATAAAACCTATAAATTACTTTATAATTAAGCAACTGTCGTTTATCATTACATGAAGTGAGAGGAATGTTATTCCAGACTCTCTTCCAATCTATATTCTGTTCCTAGCTTTTAAGATCTATGTTCCACATGGCAACGATACCCAATGGACAGCTCAGCTGTTGTTGGAATTTTTTATACAAGTAGGACACAAAGCCCCTACCATGTTTACAACCTTTAATTATTTCAACCAGTGGGTGAATAGGTACTGGCTGGGTCCATGGTACCCCATAAGTACGCATGGCTGTGCGCAATTGTAAATAAAAAAAGAAGAAAGATCCCGGTAAATTAAAAATGTCTTTCAGATCTTGAAATGACCATAGGCCATCATTATTATAAATATCTGAGAGAGTTTGAATACCACTGTTTTGCCACTTTGGGAACTGTATGGATTTTCCACCTATTTGTAAAAATAGTGTTATTAAATATTGGGATATCTACATGCCACTTTGTTTCCCAGTGGCCTATCTTTACACAATGCAAAGTATGAATCGAATGTCTTATTATTGGTCCAAATTTAGTACTACATTGCTTATATGATAGACCTGAAAAAAGAACATCTTTAAAAGTATATGGTGATATGATATGTTTTTCTAATTGGACCCAGGGCATCTTTAACTCATCTTCGAACTACTTTGCCGATGAATGAAGCATAAAAGATAAATAATTCAAAATTTGGGACATGTAAGCCACCTGATCTATTATCACGCTGAAGTATTAGTTTTAATCCTTGGTTTTTGTCCTTTCCATATTAACTTTGATACAAGGTTCTGTAATTTATTCCAATAACCCGCTAATGGGGGCATTTGTAACATACTACAGTAAAAGATAATCCGAGGAAGTAAATTCATTTTTACGATAGAGATTCTAGCTGCTAATGATATTGTTAGTTTTGACCACTTACTTAAATCTTCTATAATAGAATTTGAAAGTTTTTTTTGTAATTTTTCATCACTGTTTTGTCGAAGAAAGAGTAAATGTCAAGTCCCAAGTATCTAAAATTAGACACTATTGGTATTCCTGAAAAAGAATTTGTGTTAATACTCTTCATCACCGCATTTAAGAACAGCAAAGAAGACTTTCCCAAACTGATCTTATAACCAGAAATAGAACCAGTTTCCTTCAGTATATTTAAAAAAATTGGAAGAGAAGTTGGTACCTGGTCAAGATATATTATCAAATCGTCTGCATACAAAGATGTCTTATGAATTGTGTCTTTTACTGTAATTCCCTCCAGCTCTTGCGAATTTCGTATTTTTTGGGCTAGCGGCTCAAGGGATAAAACAAATAGGAGTGCTGACACAGGGCACCCCTGACGGGTACTCTGAGCAATGGCAAACTGTGGGGAACACTGATTGCCCATTAAGACCATGGCCATTGGATTAGCATATAAAATTTTAAGCATATTTATGAACATTTTCCCAAATCCCATATGCTGCAGTATGTACCACATATATGACCACTGAAGCCGGTCAAAGGCTTTTTCTGCGTCAACAGATAAAACTGCACATGGTGATGATATCATCTGACTAAAATGTATAATGTGGAGGAGACGCCTTATATTGTCTGCAGATAATCTGCGCTTAACAAAAACTGTTTGGTCTGGGTGAACCAGCACTGGCAATACTCTCTCAAGACGACATGCCAGAATTTTTGCGTACAATTTTATATCACAGTTAATGAGGGATAAGGGATGCCATTTTGAGCACAATTTGAGATCTTTACCTTTCTTATGCAAAACAGAGATAATTGTGGTATTCACATTTCTATTAAATTCATCTTTATGTATAGATGTTTGTATCATATGTAATAATAAAGGACCTAATTCATGCCAAAAATTTAGATACACCTCGGGGGGGGGGGGGGGGGGGGGGGATACCATCCAACCCTGGTGATTTTCCTTGGTTCATCTCTTTAAATGCAGCATATAATTCATCTAACGTTATAGGAGAATCTAATTCACTTTGGTACATCACTGGGGAATAACATGCATGGCAAAATTAAGATGTCCAAGCAAAGAGAGCAATTCTCTTTTTGAAACTGCTACTGCGTCCTGCACTCCTCTCATGACTTCTCTGATATGGTTTAGTTTTTCAAGTAGCAGGGAGGCTTGCATTAGGTTGCTATCCAAGGTTATGCCTAGAAATTCTAAGTAGCACTTTATTTTACAGTACGCTAATTAGACATAATAAGCCGCATTTTGTATCAAATTAGAAAAAACTACAGCTAATATAATCTTTATTAGACAGTAAAATAGACAATGTTGCTCTACTAAGATGTAACAGTCCGTAGTTTGTACCAAATTAGGTAGAAATATGTTCGCAATTTAGACACTAAAAACAATAATATCCCAATAAGAGCCAACAAGACATACTTTGCAACAAATTAGACAAAAACTAGAGGTAATTATATTTTAGATATTAAAAAAACACAATTATACCCTAATAAGAGCAAACAAGACGTGCTTTGCAACAAATTAGACAAAAACAAGAGGTAAAATATTTTATTAGATATTAAACAAACACCAACAAATGCCTTGTTGCCTGGATGGCTCATTCTCTGCAGTCTCTAATCAGTCCATATCACAGGATGAATACAAATTTTTGATGCAAGATCATCCTATACGTCCTATTCTTTACACTTTACCTAAGATACACAAAAGTTGTCAGGAACCTGTTCCAGGGCGGCCTGTTGTATCTGGGACTGGGTCCCTGACTTAGCCTATCTCTCAATTTGTTGATTTTTACATTAAAACTCATTTACCTTCTTATGTATGTTCTGATTTTTTGAGGAAGTTAAAATCAATGAGTGGAATCACTGACTCTGATTGGCTTTGTACTATGGATGTTGCGAGCTTATATACAAATGTGCCCCATAAAGAGGGAATGGAGGCTCTGCATTATTACTTAGATTCAAGAGTACGACAAATACCATCCACTGAGTTATTGTTAAAGCTGTCTGAAATTATTTCAGGTTTGAAAACACTTTTTATTTACAACGACAGGGTGTGTCTATGGGCAGTTATTAGGGTATAATTGTGTTTGTTTAATATCTAATCAAATATAATTACCTCTAGTTTTTGTCTAATTTGTTGCATACGTCTTGTTGGCTCTTCTTAGGATATAATTTTTTTTCTTTAGTGTCTAAATTACGAACATATTTCTACCTAATATGGTACAAACTATGAATTGTTACGTCTTATTAGAGCAACGTTGTCTATTTTGCTGTCTAATAAAGATTATATTAAGTGTAGTTTTTTCTAATTTGATACAAAATACGGCTTATTACGTCTAATTAGCGTACTGTAAAATAAAGTGCTACAATTCTATAGCATTGAGCTGACCTGATGTTTTCTCTTCAGAAAAGGGAATAGTTTTGCAAAAGATAACATTTAAAGATAAAAGATAAAATTGCAAAATTATTGCAGACAAATGACACCTTTGGCAGCCAAGTCAAACCAGCTAGGAACCTCTGAACCAATCCTGTTATCAAATAATTGACAAAACAGCAGTTAGGATGCTTTCTTCATGCTTTCCCCAGCTCGGGGACATTTACTGGGGTTGATGGCTTTATTTTTTCTTTTCCTTTCTCACAAGGCGGGTTCGTCTTGGGCAAACAGATTTTGGATGCCCGTCTCCACAGTAGCTGCAAGTGTGAATATATTTACAATTAAAGTGCTTGCACACATTCTCATTAAAGTTATAGCACAAAGGAGTCTTAAGCGGGGTCACCTTAGTCTCTTCAGGTTGGGGGCTTGGGAAAGGCTTGGATGGTTGGCCTGTAGCCACAGATTTTGGACACAGATTGAGAGAGTAGGAGAAGGAGCCACAGATTGAACAAGAGAGAGCTTGATGTCCCGTGAAATGCCTGCTAATGAGAACCAGGTCGACTGCCGACCAGTCCAGTCTGTGGTTGAACCTCTGGATGTACATGGCAGCTTTAGCAAAAAATGACTTCTGGTATTCATAGAACAGTGTTCCCCGTAGGTCATTGCTGGATCTGTTATGATGACTAGATAAGTGTCTAGCTCAGCTCTGCAGGATGGATACACTTCACAGATTACACCTCTAAATACATCAAAAGCCACATTAAATTCAGCCTGAGTCAGAGTTTTGGAAAATCGTGGATCACTGTCCTTCAGCAACACAGAAACATCTCCACAATTTATATTGCGGCTGTCACTTATCTCTGAACACGGCAAAATTTTGACAAGATTAATATCTTTACTTGCCAAGATCGGTCTTCTCAGGCTGGGAAAAATGGCAGCGGCAGGAGGAAAGAATGGAACCCCGGTAGAAACTGGGACTGCACTTCATAGGGTCCTTCACAGGAAGTGATGGCATCGAGGCTCGCTGTACTGACGTCATTGTTTCACATCACCGATGTCTGCCCTGCGTCCATGGCGGTGGCGGAAGATGACCCGGCTGTGCAAAGGAGAAATGGTCCGGCTGAAGCAGACTTCAGGGCTTGGATTCTGGAGTCCATTTTGGTGAGCGATGACTTGATGTTGGATAGTGCTGACAAGATGGGGTTGTTGTCCTGGTCTGTGGGACTGGCTGCCGGGGTTGGAACTCGGACCCTTTTGGACGGAGGCACAGTGGCTGAAGGGGGAACTGCAGAGGGGTGGCAGGAGCTGTTTTTTCTTTTTTTTTTGGTGGCTTTCCTGGGAACAGAGAAATTGGAGACATCTGCCAGTGAGAGTTTGACATGGTTGTTCTCCAAAAACAATGCAAAAAGATTTTTGTGAGAAGCTCCAACTGGAGCTGTAACATACTGGCCAGTCACTGATACTGGGAATAGTTGAATGTTTCCTTGCCAGACATGAACTCCGGGCAAATGGGAACGGTGTTGTCTTCATAATTGGCTTCCTCTACCTCGAAATGCTGAGAATCTGTGACGGAGTTGATCTGCCATGGAAAATCCTCATCGTGGATGTGGACAGACATGACAAGCAGCAGAGTATGTAGAAGCATTTACACTAACAGCCTAGGTGTTGTCATGTGGGAGCTTGCAAGGAGGCTTGCAGTGGAAGCTGTAACAGTAGGCAGGCTAAAGCAGTTTTAATAGGGTGCTCTGATGGAGATTTGTCAATTGGTTGCGTAGAAAGAAATCATGTGATCTTTTAGGTTTGGGCTTTTGTTTTTTTGTAGTCTGGGGTGGGGTGGGCCTAAAAGCCTGTTCCATGACACACAGGAGACATCTTGAACATAACATCTCCACTGCTATATGAATACTAAGTTAGAAATGACATTAGAGTGCATAGTATCTGTGATATCGTTGGATATCCATTAATGGAAGTAGACATCTCTTCATTTAAGCTGACTTTATTTGCAGGACTCATCAGGCACCATCATAACACGGCACACCCTGTCGGTACCCATCTTGTGTTACTCTGCTATAGACACACTGCATAATCATCAGATGCGTAGCCAGCTATGAGGTCACCGAGGTCCTGACCTCGGTAAAAATTTCAAAGAGAAAACAAAAGAAGAAGCCCCAAATAGCATGGTAAACATATTAACAGAGCTATATGTAAGAAATCTAGAGAAGCGCATTGCATTCACTGGATAAAAAAATCACTGGATAAAAAACAATTAGACACCTTATCTCATCACCTTATCTCATAATTACGAGATCCTTATCTTGTAATTATGAGAAAAGATCTCATAATTACGAGATCAGGATCTCGTAATTATGAGATCAGGAAAGGTGCCACATTAGCCACTGCTTCGCTCAGAAACACATACTGTACATCCACGAAGGGGGGTTGGAACTAGTGTAACCAGCTGCCACTCGGGTGGTGCCATCTTGACTATATCCCATATCTTTATTATAATGTGTAGGCTATATTGGAAATTACGAGATTTCGAGAATGAAGTAATAACTGAGAAAAAGTCATAATATTAGGCTACGAGAATAAAGCCAAATTATGAGATTTAAGTTGTTATTTAATGAGATTGAAGTCATAATATTACCAGAATAAAGTCCTAGTTTTTTAAGGAAGTACCAACAACAATCAGAATGTCAGATTGTCTTTCATGCCGTTGTAAGTAGGCTATAGCTACCTAATTAGGTTCGGGAACCAGCACCGTGCCGGTGTTCTGACGATTTGGTTCTGTGTCAGTCGAAATGCGCTGTTTGTGACTCCGGGCCCAGCTCTGCCACTGATTGGCCAGTCTGACATCCTTCATAATACATAAAGAGCGTGAGTGAAACACATAGGCCTCACAGAAACATGCGTTCGTTTGGGGACAAGTTAGTGGTCACGTTACTTGTTCCACAGGCGAAGGACCCCAGACACATAGCCTACAGTAAATACACCAGTTGTAGGTAACTTTTAACATAGCCTACGTGAGTCTTTGCGACTCTTGACTCTTGTCCCCTAACTAATGCTTGTTTCTGTTTCACTAACGATATTTTCACACGATTAAGTCACATCCCATTATTTCCCGTTATTTGCTCTGTAAACGTTACAGCAGCCTACAAGCATGCTGTGTCAATAAATCAGCTCAGACACTGTTAGAAATGTAGTATTTAGCCTAATAACATCATGCTACAGCAGTAATAACGTCAGCTTTAGTCAAATGGCTCTAGCTCTCCTGGTAAATGTCATAAACTCTGGACACATTTTCCCTGTATGTTGACATGATAATGGCTGTGTTTCCCAGATCGCTCTTAGCTTAAGAAGATCTTTCACTAAGAAGGAGTTGTAAGATCGAGCTGACCCACTCTTGACAGTCTTCTTAGCGACCAAACGCTCACAGATCCAGCCGCAGCATGCTATTACACTGAGCAAGGAGATATTAAAACGTATATATTTTGATCTATTTCATACTTCAGATTTATATTGTTTGGCATTAATTGGTGACAGAAAAGAACGAATTTCATTCTGCAGGGAAACGCGTGTCCTTACTGTGCATATTGAATCTTGAATCTATGCTTTATGAAGACCCTGTGTGCGCTCAGAGCTGTGGCACAAGTTGCGCACCGAAATCTGGCAGAAAAAAATTATAATAATAAATAATTATTAATAATAATAAGACAAAAAATAAGTAGGCTGTGTGTGACTAGCCTATGCGCTGATGTAGTGGTGGGTGATCGATGTGCCTGACATCGATTGATTTAGTTTCAGCACCGCGGTAGTGGCCAGCTCCTGTTAAGAGGAGCTGGCCACTACGCTCGCAGCACTGCTTTCTATCGCTGACTGTACTAACAACGCACAGCATAGTGGCATATGTAAACTCAGCGGCATTTACCATGACATCACTCAGACAGACGAGGCTGGAAAAGATCTTAAATGCACCACACATAACATTCACACATGAAGGTGTAAACATGGCAGATAACATGGGAGCTGGGATCCAAACTACAGAAGAAATAGAAAGCCCTGTGCAATACAAACCGTATTATGACCAACTAACAGCATTGGTGTCAGCTTTCTCCAAACAGGTGACCACAGCTCGGGAGGGAGCAGAAGGGAAAGACCCCCCCAACATCAGAGTGGGTCCTGCTCAAGGTGATCAAACGAAAGTGGTCAGAGCCTAGGTAGACTGGTCCCTACAAAGTCGTGGAACGGACGTCCCACGCCGTCAAACTCCAGGGAAAAGGTGACACATGGTATCACTGGAGTTAGTGTGCAGTGGCAGAGACACCTGCCCGAACACTGGAGGACGTAAGAGACACTAAAGATTAAAAAAAAAAAACACAGCTTACTCACACAGACATTTATTCATTTAGCTTAGCATAAGTGCGGAAGAGATATCCTGTGATCAATGTGAAGGTTTGAAGCTCCTTTGAAGCAACACTTTGCCCAGAGTACGTTTGAGTAATATAAAGCCAGGATACAAGAAAGACTCGCTTGCATTTACACTCCATATTTACTCTTATATTTTACACATTTATATTTACCTTTTTGCAATACAAAATAAAGAAATGAAATTGTTGGGATTAGAACCACGTCACCATAAGTGGTGTGTGTTGGGAGTTGTTGTGTTAACCTGTGTTATTGTTTTACCTCTGTTGTATTATGAGTCTTCCCCCAGAGACAAAGCCATAGAACCACCACGAAACCGAACCAGGAGAAACGCACCAGGGAGTGGAACGTCAGACTCCTGCATAGCTAAGTATGGTGGAGTAGAAGTGACATACATCATGGGGCAAAGTACAGGGTTCCAGTTTGACTTGTGCTCCGTAATAAACTGTAAAGGAAAGGATCCAAATTGGAGGGGGCACCTTCATCCCAAATAACACAGCTCCAGACGGGTCAGTAACTAAGGCGCTAGAAGGGCTGCGCACACTCTCTGAGGAAATGCATGAACACTCAGGCATTGATAAACCCCTGGGTGGTATCTTCGAGAAGTGGTTCGGTAAGTGGAAAGATTTAGTGGTATCGGTAATGTGGTTGTTGTTGTATCCCATGTATCCGGTCCCTCTGTGAAAGAATCATAGTAAAACATCCACAGCCCCCACCATATCAGATGACTCAAATGGAGACGGCCACCCTGTTAGGAGGGCCGCCTACTGATTCAGATTCGGACTCAGACTCAGGAGAAGACAAGGTGTGAGTGGTCTCATGTGTATGAGACCAAAAGGGGGAGTTATAACTTTTTGTTTCAAAAGAAATAAAAAGTACAGTAATCACAAGACCTAAAAAGGGGATATGTTGGGACTGAAAAAAGTGGCCTCAGTCCTATGAGGCCAAAAGGGGGACTGTTGGGAATAGAATGATTTTATGTGTTTTACTATCAGTTGTGTTTCACTATATAAGTTTTAGATGTGTGAACAATGAGAATACTGAGATGATTTCAGCTGATCTGAATGTGTTTGCTTTGCAGAAGTGGAGAAGTACAGGAGAGGAAGAGACATGAAGTCTGAGGAGCACATACCGCAATGCTTAGATAATTAGTTTCATATATGGTAAAAAGAATAGAAAGTGATGTACAGATAGTAAGGTACAGCACGTGTAGGGAGTTGTGTTGTTCTCTTGTCTTTCAAAACAGGAACCACGCCCCCACCGCCAGCGGGAAGGAGTCAGATTAACACGAGGCAGGGGCGTGGTGTGGTGAAGGAGGAAGTGGAACTGCCAATGAGAAGAGGACAACGCCTTGCGTGCACAATGACACTCTGTTACGCTCAAATATACTGGGTCAGGGAAAGGACAGGAGGTCAGACTTCGTGAACTGACACACCTTTGTTGTTCGTCAGGGACGTGAAGTTGAGACCCAGAGCTCTGTAATTTTTATGCCTTTACTGCTTAATAAACTACATTAACTGAGACCGAATATCTTCTCCTATTGCTTCATTAAAGAACACGCAGGACTGAGCTCACACATAGCACACTGGAGAGTAGGACGAGCCTCGAGTCCATCAGTACATACAGTACATTTGTGCACAGTATGAGCAGGAGAAATGTCTGTCTAGCTCACATATGATGTGTCTCAAGATTTGGGAACATGCAATTTTATTGAATATAATAAAAGTAAAAAGTCACTTGACATGCTGCTGTTTTGTGCTATGACCTATTTAAGTGCTGGAAGTTGTTATTTACGTGACAACGCCTGAACGCAACACAAGCTCAGCATGAGTGCCGTGTTTGTCTGTGCGTAACAGCGGTCTGTTGGTGGTTATTTACACACTGTCCATTTCAATAACTTTGTCAGCTGACAAACTGCGCCGGGCTCGGGGTCAGGTTTGGTCAGGAAAATGCGGCCCGAGCCACACTCCACACTCTGCTCACCTGTGTGTGTGTGGCGGAACTCCGCCGTGCGCGATACAGAGAGCAGAGAATTGTTACCGCGTGACCATGTAGAGACAGAAATGACACGATGGCATAACACCATAAATAGTATATTGTTCTGTTATTATATGAAGCGTCCGTCGTGCAAAATAATATCAGTTGGGGCTGTGGGCAGGACATTGTTACACAGCTGTGCCTGTGACTTCAGGCAGAGAGACCGCTGCATTAGAGCCGAAGGAGCACATTTTAAAATACATTTATTTTATCAATTAGTTATTAACTTTTACTATTTTTAGCAACTTGCCCGATCGGGCAAGTGAGTTGTTAGTTTACATGCCCGAACTTGAGTTTTACTTGCCCCGGGCAATCGGGCAATCCTTATTGTTGAGCCCTGAATTTGAAAGCTATTTCTCAAGACAAGTTCTGTAATTACCTTGTCCGCTTTCATTCTGTTTATATCTTAACAGGAGCTGGCCACTACAGTGGTGCTGAAACTAAATCAATCGATGTCAGGCACATCGATCACTCACCACTTCATCAGCGCATAAGTCACACACAGCCTAGATTATTTTTCGTCTTATTATTATTTTTTTTCCGCCAGATTTCGGTGCGCAACTTGTGCCACAGCTCTGAGCGCACACAGGGTCTTCATAAAACATAGATTCAAGATTCAATGCACAGTAAGGACACGCGTTTCCCTGCAGAATGAAATTCGTTCTTTTCTGTCACCAATTAATGCTAAACAATATAAATCTGAAGTATAAAATAGATCAAAATAGCCTACGGTGCGCACTGTTGTCCTTGCTTAGTGTAATACTCCGTCGTAATTTCCAATAAATACACATTAAAATAAAGATATAGGATATAAGCTAGTCAAGATGGCACCACCCGAGTGGCAGCTGGTTACAGTAGTTCCCCCTTCGTGGATGTGCAGTATGTGTTTCTGAGCAAAGCAGTGGCTAATGTGGCACCTTTCCTGATCTCATATCCTTATCTCGTAATTATGAGATCGTTTCTCATAATTACGAGATCAGGATCTTGTAATTATGAGATCTTTTCTCGTAATTATGAGATCCTGATCTCATCTCGTAATTATGAGAAAAGATCTCATAATTACGAGATAAGGTGTCTAATTTTTTTTTTATCCAGTGAATGCAATGTGCTTCGGTAGAAATCTAAAGCAAATAGTGGTAAAATCCTCCTAATATGTCACAGAGACTAAGGAATAATGTTCATATAACATACTGATCTCACCGACAACAATAGTAGGCTACGGCCAGAAAATTCGCATTTAAGAAAAATTTTTACAGTCCGCAAATCATGTTTATGTTTTGAATTTGTGTTTTGGCCTGTTGCGCCACCCACCGCCGTCTACCAGTCACGCAGTCAGTAGAGTCTCAGCATCAGCTACAGTTACGACTGAGCTACAGCAGCACAGCAACCAGCATTAGCAGTGTCCCGGTACATAGCATTAGCAGCCGGCTCCTCCTCAGCTGTATCCCGGCAGCAGCGTTAGCAGCAGAGAAGCCGGACTTGCTCGAACGGTCCGCTGGAAAACCGAAGATCTAGGACGCGGCGACACAGCCGTGCCACGGCAGCCGCCTGTGGGCAAACAAATCAGTCTCCAGCGTGCCGCTGTCCAGCAACCTCGAATCTGTAGGGGAGGGGGGGCGGACACGACTCGCGGCAGTATTTTGAATTTGAGTGCAGTAACCGGCCACATTCTTACATACAGCACCTTTAACACACCGGGCAGCTTTTATTTTGAAATAACACGCAGGAAGTTATCTGATGTATCGGCGGAATGCAGAAAACTTGAATTCATGACGATGATACTGCCAGCTGACACATAGATACAGGGTACGTCCCAAGTCTCTTAATTGTATACTGCTAACTCCTAACTCCTTACTTGAACCGGAAGTCGTTCGAGCTCCGCCATCTTTAAGGCCGTCTCATGTCTCTTATTCCTGCCAGTAAGGAGTTAGCGTTAGGAGTTACTGTGCGTTCACACCAAACACGATGGACGCGATGAACGCCACAAGTTTCCATTTGGGTGACGTGTTTCAGGTGATAAGAGCGACGTGATGAAGCGGTGACGCGTCCATCGCCTCATCGTGTGTGTCGCTTGAAGTTGAAAAATTTGAACTTTTCAAGCGACATCGCGTGATGCTGTGCTGCGACATCCAACCAGCGTTGATATCCAACCATTCATAAAGAAATTATAAGCAACTAACCGGAGACGGATGGACAGGCGCTCCGCAGCTGGGATGGAGCGCCTGTAGTTGGTGTCCAGGCGGAAGATCCTCGCACCGATACGGGCCAGCAGGTCCTCAGACTGGGCCAGCGTCAGCCTGAAGTACTGCTGGAAACGACCGTCATCCAGACGCAGCTCTTGCAGGAGGTGATGATATTCACCCAGCTGTGTGCGTTTCTGGAGAATATTTTGAACCCAGACACGGCGGTGTTTGGGTCTCCGATCCAAATCAGATGTCCACAACAGATACAGAGCAGCTACAGTAGTTAACTCAGCCATGGTTGACCAGAAAATAGCGGGAGGTGAAGAAAATTGCGGGAGGAGGGTTGCGTCATCGCGTTTGGTGTGAACACACAGGTAGGAGGGATCTAGGTGCGATGAGTAAGGTAACACGAGAGGTTCCTAACAGGAAGTCTTTTTCAGCTTGAGGCCATGACATATAAATACCCGCCCCCTACATCTGGCTCATTTGAACGAGATGGCGGAGAAACAGCGCAAGTGTACCTGTTACATGCATTCTTTGCAATGAAACGCTGTAATTCACATTCCTACGTGACTACAAAGAGTAACGTTGATGATATTTCGTGCAAGACTGTCATATTGTAGGCCAATTAAGTTTATTTCATTCACAATCCGTTGACTGTCGGTGATGTGTGGCTGTTAAATGTGCAGCTGCTCATGTCCAGAACCACACGTGTTGATATAACACCACATACACACACACACACACACACACAAACACGCACACACACACACACACACACACACACACACATTTGCCCATCATTAATTGTCCTGCATGTCATGTGAGTGGAATGTTTAATAGCTTGTAGGTAATATTAATTAGCCTATTAATATTAATATTAATTAATATTATTACTTTCATTGATGTTGTTGTAAGCTGCTATCATTACCGTCTGTCCTGCATCTCTCTCTGTCTCTGTATCTCTCTTTCTGTCACATTGTGTCATGTGGATTACTGTTAATTTATTATGTTGATCTGTTCTGTACGACATCTATTGCACGTCTGTCCATCCTGGAAGAGGGATCCCTCCTCAGTTGCTCTTCCTGAGGTTTCTACCGTTTTTTTCCCTGTTAAAGGGTTTTTTGGGGAGTTTTTCCTTATCCACTGTGAGGGTCTTAAGGACAGAGGGATGTCGTATGCTGTAAAGCCCTGTGAGGCAAACTGTGATTTGTGATATTGGGCTTTATAAATAAAATTGATTGATTGAGGTAGACTGACAGGTCTGATGTCTTATTCACTCAGCAGCTGACTTGTTGAATGATGGCGAGTGGATTTGGGGGGGGGTTACGGCTTTGATCAGCGAATATAATGTGACTTGGGATGTACGCCAAACGCTGGCTCCGTTCTGCAGCAGATCCAGCTGTGCCGCCGTCATCAGAAAAGGACGTCGCTTTACGTGACGCTTCAGAGTAAGGGCATCTCATGTCTCTTATCAGCAATCCTTGCTCTTCACTCCTAACTCCTGACTCCTTAAATGTTTTCCTAAGTGGGAGGGACTAAACAGTTAGGTACGGTGGCTAGGTTAGGTGGTTAGCAGTAATTTTAAGGGACTTGGGACGTACCCACATATACATAGATGCCGCACCCTGGCTTGTGGGATGCGTCAATACCGCCGCCATCTTGCCTAGGTGCTCTGACCGGTTCAGATCCATGTCAGACGCGGCAAAAATGCCACATTTTTGCTCTGCATTTGGGTGTACGAATGAAAGAAGTGTTAAAACCAAGCAGAAGGGAATAACATTCCACAGGTAAGAAGTTGTTTTACAATATTTTACTGTTACGAACATGTTTAACGAGATATAAATCTCAAAAAGTGATCCTTCTTTTAAGCTAATCAAGTAAAGCAACTGTCCTGTTCTGGTCCTAATGCCAAATTAAGCTAACGCTATGTCACACAACTTAAAGAAAAAAGGTTAACATTTATATAATATTACTTATAAAATTATGATGCTTTGTCAAACAGCTATGTCGGTGTATGTGTTATTCCAAATTGTCAACTATCTGTTTCATGGCACCAACGTGACATAACGCAGCATAACGTTAGTAGTTAACTTGTGGCCTGAATTGTAACTACAAATTATGTGGAACTGCGTTTTTCTGACACTTGTTTTGTGTGTAGTTTCCCAAAAAACACAGATAGGAGACGGGCATGGGTAGCAGCAGTGAGGAGAAAGGACTTTGTCCCGAGTGACTCCTCAGTCATCTGCAGCTGTCACTTCACACCTGAGGACTTCGACAGGACTGGGCAGACTCCTAAAAATAATACTAGCTACTGTACACTGTATTTTTTGTACATATGACCTAATAATGTAAACAGTTATGTGTCCAGGCTCCCATGAGCACTGTGGTGTTATACATATGAGATTAAAGCAAAATTTTGTGTAAATATGCAGCTCTAAGTCATTTATTTTCACTTGTACAAAACCAACATTTGTTAATCAGAATCTACACTGCAGCTCGGCACAAACCTGCTGATACACTATTTTTTTGCACATTGTGTGAAATGTGAATAAACATTTATAGTCAAAATTAATAATTAAATGACATCATGGTGGGCATTGTACATCTAGTAAGAAAAAGGAATATTTATTAGTTTAGTTTAGTTTAAATGTGTTGTAGAACTATTACTGTTACTTTATCTACATAAGATCAAATATTTTGGTATGAAAAGCTGCATTTTTTATTTAACCAAGTATCCTGTATCATAACTACATGTCTGACAATTGTAACAAACCAAACTGCATGAAAATCGGTTGAGAATTCAGCGAGTAATGATGATTTTAATCATAACTAATCTCCTGCCATAGACATACATGCATTAGGCAGCGCGGCTCCACCTGGGCAAGATGGCGGCCGCGTTGACGTATCGCTCCAATGAGGAGCACCGTTGAATGCGGCATCTACGTATATATATCTATGTAGCTGACAGACGAGGTGAGTGTGCATATATATATATATATATATATATATACATATATATATATGACAAAAAATATTGAACTTATTATGATATTCTAAATTATGGTGATGCACCTGTATGTTGTATACTAGATTTGATTGAGGTGGATATTTGATATATAATGCACTGGGCAATAAGAGCATCCCTCTGTCTATCTGAACACTATTCAGTGGCTTGAAGCCTTAAACCACGTCAAGTAATGTTGTTACATTATGCAGCGCTTTATTCACTTATTTGAAGAGTACATGACCTCACATCTTTGTGTCATCTACTATTTGTTGTTGTTGCATTGTTATTACTCTTGTATGGGGTGCCTTTAGAAAGTGTTCCACGCTGAAAATAACATCAACATTTTGCCACATTTAGCTTCAAACAATGTTTAAAAAAGTATTGTGAATTTTTTAACGTCACCTTTTACCACATTTACAGCAATATTTGTTAACTTAGAAATATATTAAATAGTTAAATCTAAATATTAAATGCTAAATATAAATATAAATATAAATGTTAAATCTAAATGTTCTGGGTGAAACTAAATATTTGGCTAATATTAAGCATTATAATGTAATGTAGCCTAATCAAAGAAAGATGTCAAAAAGAAAATATTTTCTCCAGAATACATTAGATTCATTTGTTAAAAAAAACCTAAGCCATGTGACAATGAGTACCGCTATGTATGTTTTTTTATGTTGTTTTTTTATTATTATAGATGATGACTTTGTGTGTAGTGTACAGCTTGGGTAGTGCACTTGTGTTTGTCATTTTGGTATGAATTTTGGTAAAACTGATTAAAGGGGTGTCTTTACCTCTCACCTCAATATGTCTCAGTGAAAATGGGTTTCTAGAGTCCTTACAATAGAAAATCTCTCTCCCTCCTCTCTCTCTCTCAAAGACCACTATTGTTGTACTAAACCTACTAGTACAAAGTAGCCTGCCATAGAAAAACTATCACCTCACTGTATAGGATTATGTACAGCCTACTATAAAGTAGCTACTAGCTAGAGTGGTCCAAACTAATGGAATAATTAAAACTAAAAAACTAATTAAAATGCATATCTTGAATTTCCCCCCTGGGGACAAGTAAAGTCTATCTTATCTTATATATTTTTTAGTCAAATAATGTGAGCAACTTCGCACATCTATTAAAAAAGACAGGTGTGTTGGAGAGAGAAGACCAAAAAGTTGCAAAAGGACTCCTGCACACGCAAACTTGCAATAAATAATTTATTTACGGTGTTTCGGTACTAGACCTTCATCAGGCAAACAATTTTCTGGTCATGAGAAGCCATCTTATATATATGGGAGTGGTCGTTTCTCCACAACCAATCCCATTCCCACGTGCAAACAGAGGGACAAAATCATCATTGGGTCAATGAAACACACAATAAACAGAGACAGCAAAAAACAAAGCTCTCTGTGTGACATCAATCTAAAGTAACCTACATTTCTAAAAGGGAATACAGAATATAGTAAATCGATTATAAATAAATACATTTTTCTACAGCGAATGTAACAGATTCCCTTTGTAAGTAGGCTGATAGGGGTATGTTTACATTATAAGTTAAAAACAGACATGTTTGACACAAAGAGACACATTGTTTATCAAACTATGCATATAATAAGAACAATCAGAGTTCACTTTGCCCTATCAGAACTCCACACAATTAAAATAAATCATAGTGGCAAAAAAGTCATACAAAATATACAAATTATGGCTGTGCCTAATTTCTAAAAAACATGGCATCTGAAAAGATGTGTATCATCAAAAAAAAAAAAAAAGATTTTTTACACTTTTTACCAAGGGCTCAAAAAAATGCAGTGCAAATGCATACATATATAAATGGACAAAATCAGCAGGTCACATTATTAGATGAACCTGGTGATATGTGTACATATTCATACATATCCAGAACTGTCTGGAGCTGGATACTGAATCCCTAAAGTGTTCCTCAAATGTGAAAATACACATTTCAGTACAACACATCAAATATATGTGTCTATATATATATATATATATATATATATATATGTATATAATATTAAAATAAATTATAAATTAAATTACGTCACTTATTTTCCAAAAACACAGACTCTGCTAGTGCCACTCATGCTTCTGTCTTTAAAGCCAAAAGCATTTTCTGCCCCAACACTAACAATGTGTCCATAAACACTTTTGTAGAATTGTGGAGCAGGACATGATGACTGTTTGCCTGACTTTGTCGATTTCTGCATTAAACCTTTTGTCCAGACTCTGCCAGCTTACATCAAGGACTCCACTGATTTCATTGACAAAATTTCAGAGATTTACCAGAAGATGCCTTCTTGTTAACCCTTGACATCACAAGCCTTTATACAAACATACCCCATGAAGGTGGCTTGGAGGCGTTACGTTTTTATTTATTTACAAGACCGAGACAGTACATCTAACCCTCCTAATCAATTCATTATTGATTAAGCCAGTTTTGTTATGAAGTGCAATTATTTCAGTTTTCAAAATAATTTTTATTTACAAGTTTCAGATACAAGCATGGGCACCATTTGTGCACCAAATTATGCAAATCTATTTGTTGGATTCTTTCAAAAGAATTTCACCTTTAATCCGGACAAAAACACACATTTGTTCAAGATTATAAAATGGTACAGGGTTATGGATGACATCTTCTGTGTGTATAATGGTAATCCTGATGAACTGGCAGATTTTGTTACTCTGCTAAACAGCTTCGACAGTATTTTACAGTTCACATCTAACTACAGTGATGAAAAAGTCAGTTTCCTAGATATGTGGATTATTAAAACCAGCGGCTTTCTCATTACAACTATCTATCAAAAGGACGTAGATAAAAACACGTTATTGCTAGCCACCAGTTGCCATCCCACTCCCTTAAAAAAGGATCTTCCCATCAGTCAGTTTTTCCGTTTGAGAAGAATTTGTCATTCCACAGAGGACTTAATTGAGAAGGCAGTCGATATGAAACACAAACTTTCGCAGCAAGGGTACCCATTATTGTTGATTAATCACGCATATGAATTGGCTCTCAAAAAGACGTGCTCCAAGTTGCTAAAAAAGAGCGTTAAAAAACAAAAGAAAGGGGGGGGCTTCCGGTGACATCATGTCCATGGCAGACGCTTGAATCACTTACTCTGCCAGGTCCGTCAGTTAGATCAGCTGTGCAGAACTTTTTACCATTAATAAAACTTGAAGATCCGCATATTTATTTGAACCCAGCAGTGACAAAACAGCCTTTCTATATGACTATTTAGAGTAGCCTTGCTCGGGTCGGACACACAGCGGAAGTCAGCAAACCAGAATACGACACCCGAGGCGGAAGTGATTCTGCTCGCCCGCAGCGGCTGCAGCGATTAAACCACAGAAGAAGAACGAGCCGTGTTTACAGTGTTCTTTGAGTAAGCAGTACGCAGCGGGCATTGCTGAACACATAACACCTAACAGTTTTACCAGAGATGTATCTGTGAAGACTTGGTTGTACTTTTGATGTCATGGCGGATAACGAAGGAGCATTATCTAAAATTATCTGTGACTGTGACCATGAACACAAATATACAGCAGGCAGTTGTCCTCAGTTTCTAAGAAATTCAGAGCTACACCAGAACATTTATGAACAGGTCTTACTTTACTACTAATTTGTGTATAACGTTAGCATGTTAGCATGTTTCCACTAATTACTTGGACTGACCTAACGTTAGTAGCGCTAGTTTTGCAAGTGAAGGCTGCAGGTAACAGCTTTGCTGTGTTAGGATTATGTTATGTCTTCACTGTGTATCTTCACATAAAAGAATACTCCGACGATTTGGGAGTTATGCCCTTTCTCTATCATTTTCATATTGAGACAACATGATCGATATCTTTTTTGTGTCTGTACATCCAGTGACTGGGTCTCAGTGTTTAGCCTAGCCTTAGCCTCTGCTAACTGTCCTCCGGTAACTCCCGTTCAGCCGGGAGGTTGGGTTACGGTTCGCCAGAAGCACAGCTCCAAGCTGAAGCCCACGGCTCACCACCAGCCTGTTCACGTTTCCAACCGCTTTTCCCCACTCAGCGACACACCCGCTGAGGATAAAACTCTGGTTATTGGCAGCTCTATTCTGAGAAACGTGAAGTTAGCAACACCAGCGGCCATAGTCAAATGTATTCCTGGGGCCAGAGCGGGCGACATTGAATCAAATTTAAAGCTGCTGGCTAAAGCTAAACGTAGATTCAGTAAGATTGTTATTCACGTCGGCGTCAATGACACCCGGTTACACCAATCGGAGGTCACTAAAATTAATATTGCTTCGGTGTGTGAATATGCAAAAACGATGTCGGACTCCGTAGTTTTCTCTGGACCCCTCCCAAATCTGACCAGTGATGACATGTTTAGCCGCATGTCATCATTTAACCGCTGGCTGTCCAGGTGGTGTCCAGCAAACAGTGTGGGTTTTGTTAATAATTGGCAAACTTTCTGGGGAAAACCTGGTCTTATTAGGAGAGACGGCATTCATCCCACTTTGGATGGAGCTGCTCTCATTTCTAGGAACCTGGCAAACTTTATTAGTAATTTAAATCCCTGACAACCCAGAGTTGAGACCAGGACTCAGAGTCGCAGTCCTAAACGCCTCTCTGAGCTTCTAGTTCAGTTACCCAGCCATAGTTTTAATAGTTTTATACAAACGGTGTCTGTCCCCCGACCGCCTAAATTATCTAAATCTAAAATTAAACAAAGAGGAGTTGTGCATAACAACCTCATAAAAATTAAAACCTCTTCTGTGACAGAAAGACAAAACAGGAGAATTAAATGCGGACTGTTAAATATCAGGTCTCTATCGTCTAAAGCAGTGTTAGTAAAATTAACATCAGATAATCATATTGATTTACTCAGTCTCACTGAAACCTGGCTGTGTCCAGATGAATATGTTAGTCTAAATGAGTCCACTCCTCCCAGTCATAATAATACCCACATTCCTCGAGGCAGCGGCCGAGGAGGGGGAGTTGCAGCCATTTTTAACTCTAGTCTGTTAATCAGTCCTAAACCTAAACTAGATTATAATTCATTTGAAAGCCTCGTTCTTAGTCTTTTACATCCGACCTGGAAAACCTCGCAGCCACTTTTATTTGTTATAGTGTACCGTGCTCCTGGCCCGTATTCTGAATTTTTATCTGAATTCTCAGAGTTTTTATCCAGTTTAGTTCTTAAATCAGATAAAGTTATTATTGTAGGCGATTTTAACATTCATGTCGGCGTTGATAATGACTCCTGGCTACGCGTTTATCTCATTATTAGACTCCATTGGCTTCAGTCAGGGTGTACATGAACCTACTCATTGTTTTAACCATACCCTTGATCTAGTTCTGACGTATGGAATTGAAATTGATAACCTAAAAGTCTTTCCACAGAATCCCTCGCTATCGGATCATTATCTGATTACTTTTGATTTCTTTTTACTCGATTACACGCCACTCAGCAACAGTTACTATACTAGATGTTTATCAGATAGTGCTGTCGCAAAACTTAAGGAAAAGATTACTTCGTTAAATTCAATACCAATACCTTCAGTAACAGAGGTTTCCCGTGCCGACTTTAACCTCTCGGGAATTGATCATTTTGTTGATAGCACCGTAGGCTCGCTACGAACAACGCTCGACTCTGTAGCTCCTCTTAAAAAGAAGTTAAAAAAGCAAAGAAAGTTCGCTCCTTGGTATAACTCTCAAACCCGTAAGTTAAAACAAATATCGCGAAAATTTGAAAGGAATTGGCGATTAACCAAACTGGAAGAATCTCGTTTAATCTGGACAGACAGTCTCAAAACTTATAAGAGGGGCCTCCAATGCCAGAGCAAACTATTACTCAGCATTAATAGAAGACAATAAGAACAACCCCAGGTTTCTTTTCAGCACTGTAGCCAGGCTGACTGAGAGTCAGAGCTCTATTGAGCCTTGTATTCCCTTAGCCCTTAGCAGTAATGATTTTATGAGCTTTTTTAATGACAAAATTCTAACTATTAGAGGCAAAATTCATGACCTCCTGCCCTCAGATAGTACCTATCTAACCTCAAACACAGCTGTAAAATCTAATATATATTTAGATTGCGTCTCCCCAATTTCTCTTCAAGAATTGACTGCAGTGATTTCTTCATCCAAATCATCAACGTGTCTCTTAGACCCCATCCCAACTAGGCTACTTAAGGAGGTCTTTACCTTTAGTTAACACTCATATATTAGATATGATCAATATATCCTTATTAACAGGCTATGTACCACAGTCTTTTAAGGTAGCTGTAATTAAACCTCTACTAAACAAGCCCACCCTGGATCCAGAGGTGTTAGCCAACTATAGACCAATATCTAATCTTCCCTTTATGTCAAAGATCCTTGAGAAAGTAGTCGCAGACCAGCTGTGTGATTTTCTCCAGGATAATAATTTATTTGAGGAATTTCAGTCAGGATTTAGAGTGCATCATAGCACTGAGACAGCTCTAGTTAAAATTACAAATGACCTTCTGATTGCTTCAGACAAAGGACTCGTCTCTGTACTTGTTAGATCTTAGTGCGGCGTTTGACACAATTGACCATCAAATTCTGCTGCAGAGACTGGATCACTTAATTGGCTTAAAAGGTTCAGCACTAAGCTGGTTTAAATCTTATTTATCTGATCGTTTTCAATTTGTTGACGTCAGCAATGAACCATCCTTACGTACATTTAAAGTTTGTTTTGGAGTTCCGCAGGTTCTGTGCTCGGACCAATCCTGTTTACTCTATATATGCTTCCGTTAGGTAACATCATTAGAAATCACTCTATAAATTTCCATTGTTATGCGGATGATACTCAGTTGTATTTATCAATGAAGCCAGAAGAAAGCAATCAATTAACTAAACTCCATAATTGCCTTAAAGACATAAAAACTTGGATGAGCACCAATTTCCTGATGTTAAATTCAGACAAAACTGAAGTTATTGTTCTTGGCCCCAAACAACTCAGAGACTCTTTATCTGATGACATAGTTTCTCTAGATGGCATTGCTCTGGCCCCTGCCACTACCGTAAGAAACCTCGGAGTAACATTTGATCAAGATTTGTCTTTTAATTCTCATTTAAAGCAAACCTCACGGACTGCATTATATCATCTGCGTAATATTGCGAAAATTAGGCCTATCCTGACCCGGAAAGATGCAGAAAAATTGGTCCACGCTTTTGTTACCTCAAGGCTGGATTATTGTAACTCTCTATTATCAGGTAGCTCTAGTAAGTCCTTAAAAACTCTCCAGCTAATTCAGAATGCAGCAGCACGTGTACTAACAGGAACTAAGAAACGCGATCATATCTCTCCTGTTTTAGCTTCTCTGCACTGGCTCCCTGTAAAATCCAGAATTGAATTTAAAATCCTACTGTTAACTTATAAAGCTCTAAATGGTCAAGCTCCATCATATCTTAGAGAGCTCATAGTGCCATATTATCCCACCAGAACACTGCGCTCTGAGAACGCAGGGTTACTCGTGGTCCCTAAAGTCTCAAAGTAGATCAGGAGCCAGAGCCTTTAGCTATCAGGCTCCTCTCCTGTGGAATCATCTTCCTGTTACGGTCCGGGAGGCAGACACCGTCTCCACATTTAAGACTAGACTTAAGACTTTCCTCTTTGATAAAGCTTATAGTTAGGGCTGGCTCAGGCTTGTCCTGTACCAGCCCCTAGTTAGGCTGACTTAGGCCTAGTCTGCCGGAGGACCCCTCTATAATACACCGGGCCCCTTCTCTCCTTCTCTCTCTCTCTCTCTCTCGTATCCTATTACTGCATCTAGCTAACCCGGCCATTCTGGATGTCACTAACTCGGCTTCTTCTCCGGAGCCTTTGTGCTCCACTGTCTCTCAGATTAACTCATATCACAGCGGTGCCTGGACAGCGTGACGTGTGTGGTTGTGCTGCTGCCGTGGTCCCGCCAGATGCCTCCAGCTGCTGCTGCCATCATTAGTCATTAGTCATACTTCTTCTGTTATTATACACATATGATTATTGTCACACATGTATACTGCCAGGTATTAATACATACTTTCAACATATTGTACCGCAGTAACCAGAACTATAACTATAATATTATTACTTCCATTAATGTTGTTGTAAGATACTGTCATTACCTGCATATCTCTCTCTCGCTCTCTCTCTCTCTCTCTCTCTCTCTCTCTCTCTCTCTCTCTCTCTCTCCCTGTGTCATATGGATTACTGTTAATTTATCATGTTGATCTGTTCTGTACGACATCTATTGCACGTCTGTCCGTCCTGGAAGAGGGATCCCTCCTCAGTTGCTCTTCCTGAGGTTTCTACCGTTTTTTTTCCCCCGTTAAAGGGGTTTTTTTGGGGAGTTTTTCCTTATCCGCTGTGAGGGTCTTAAGGACAGAGGGATGTCGTATGCTGTAAAGCCCTGTGAGGCAAATTGTGATTTGTGATATTGGGCTTTATAAATAAAATTGATTGATTATAAATAAAATTGATTGATTGATTGATGATTGCTTATAGGGGGTCAGTACGTCCTGCGCTGTGATCCGCGGAGTGATACACCAGTGAGCAAGCACAGACGTAGCTTGTAAACAAAGCTCAGCTGTTTATTTAGCCTTGCGATATCTCCGGATTTAGTAGCTGCAATGAAACGACTTTGAACGCGATTTTGAAGAGTTTCTTGTAGCAGACACAGATCCAGAGCCATACCTGCTTGAGCTGGAGTACACAGATGAGGAACTCCATGTGTTGTACGCTGAGCGGGCGAGAAGAGAGGCTGAATCCTCTGCTCCCATTTTGCTGCACAAAATGGGATTCGGTGCTACCATCGTTGGGGAAATATATCATCAGGGGGAAAAGCGCCGCAGAGAGTGCATCACAAGGAGTGGAAACTTTGCAGCAATCACTAATCCTGGCGTGATTGAAACTTTTTTTCATGTTCCTAAGATGAACTGGTAAAAATCGCCCAGGCCTGCAGGAGCTGATGGACAGCTTTCAGTCGGGTGAGTAATATCGTCCGTGTCGTCTCTTTGTTTGCTTTTACCGAGTGACCTAGCATATCTGTCCCAGAGCCAGCTGCAGCTGTTGCTCACCGGTGTATCCCTCCGTGCAAGATGTACCGATCCCCTACAAGTGCCATACTAACCGCTGTCTCAATGTGAAAATGACAGAGAAAGGGCATAACTCCCAAATCGTCTGAGTATTCTTTTCACATAATAATGCGGACTCAGCAGATGACTTGTTAACTGTTTATTCCTCCTTACACCGAATGTACACGGCTGCTTCTCATTGTTTCCAGTAGCACAACAACGGTTACTACATTACCCAGAACAACTTGAGGCTCACACTACTGCAGTAGCCTTAGTAGCTCAAAATACACAACAGATTAGATTATATCAGAACAGAAACACGACAGGAGAATTTACTAAGTAATTTTGCTGTTTCCACTAATTACTTGGACTGACCTGACGTTAGTTAATCCTCTTGCTCTCCAAAACAAATGCATGCGGTAACTGCTGGCTGCAGTTGGAATTTTACAACACCAGGCTGTGGGTGTCATACCGCTTCGACCAAAGGGGCGCTATAATCAACGAAAACGAAAAGTTCCACACAGCTGCTTTAAACAGCCCTAATTTATCTCAACAAATGGAGACCAGCCTACAGAGCCAGAGTAAAGTGACGGATTTTCTACATACAAACAAAAAGCGAACACAACAGCGAACACAACAGACTCTGGAACAGTTACGGAAGACATTATAAAGAGGACGCGAATGCCAACGGCCATGTCACAGCATGCATAATCACAGGATGCTAATCAGCATGCTAGTGGAGCATCGGAGATGCTAACCGAGCTAAGGAGATTCCGACAAGAAAATACTGAAGCCTTTAAAGACACTAAGGCCTCGCTCGACCGACTTGAATCATCGGTGAGTGAAATAAATCAGCGAATTGATAAGTTGGATGACAGAATCACTGTGGCAGAACAAAGGGTGAATGTGACGGAGGATAGGAGCACCCGGCAGGAGAGGGCATTGGCATACCTGCTGAGGAGGGAGGCTAACCTAGCCGCCAACATTGACCGTTTGGAGAATGCTCAGAGACACAATAATATCAGAATTTTCCAGATCAAAGAATCAGCAATATGCATGCGTTTCTAGTTGACTTTTTGTGCTCCTCATTAAAACTTCCTGAAGACGTGGACATTAACATTGTGCGAGCCCACAGAGCAGCTGCAACATCACAGAGGGGGGCGAACGCCCCACCAAGATCGATAATTGTCTGTTTCTATAAAGTAAAACAAATGATATTACAACAAGCTTGGAAGATGCAGAACATTCAGTTTCAGGGTCAGGATGTTTACTTTGATCATGATTATTCGGCGGAGGTTCAAAGAAAGAGGAAACAGGTACGAGTGGTGATCAAAACGCTGAAGGGGAAAGGCATTAAGGCACATTGTCTTTACCCAGCCCAACTCAAACTTTTTCTGGAGTCCAGGACGAGGGTTTTTCGTTCCATCGTGGAAGCCCAACCTACTCTGAAAGATCTGGGGATCAACGCGGAGGTTTCTGATCGGGATACACTGAAGAGAGAGAGCTGCTGCACGAGGGATGGACAACACAGAGGGGATGAGGGAAGACTAGAGTTCAGCAACTGATTCATGCAGATATCAGAGCAATAATTCAGGAAAACAATGAAGACGATGACTCACGGCCTGACTGAAGCCCCTCAGTTTGTTTCAAGGTACTTAGATATAGACAAAATGGTGAGCAACTCAGCTCATGTGTTGAAATAAAAGACACTGGTTGGCATAATGACATTTTATAACATTGTTTGAACAGGCTTTAGGGCAAAATTCAGGCACCCGCTTAGCTTACTTTAGGCTGGGGGTACTGATTTAAAGATATATATGGGAAAGGGCCTGGTGAGGGGGAGATGTTTCAGGGAGCCACAGCTTGCTCCTTTTTTTGGTGGTGGTTTGTTGCATTAGCACTCATTGTGCATTACCCCGAGAAATTTAAATCTCTGCCCAAATTAGAACGGGACTGGACTGACACATTGACAAACTGTGAATTCAGCATTTTTCTTTAGTCAATCCACTGTGTTTGTGGAAGTCTTTTTGCCACGAAGGGTATTTGGGGTGAGTGTTCTTAATATTTTTTTGGGTTTGTTTGTTTTTTGTATGTTGGCAGACATGTTTAAACAACTTGACAATAAAATGTTTTACTTTTATATCCATGGAAACCAAACAAGATGTATCATATTAAGCCAATTAAAAGAATTAAAGTGCTCCATTGCCCTGCTCCAAGAGACACATTTAGATGAAAAGGAACACAAAAAAAATTAAAAAATAGAATGGGTGGGCCAAATGTTCAGTGCATCCTGTAGGGATGGGAAAAAAAGGGGAGTGGCCATATTGTTTCACAAAGCCTTATGTTTTGTCCCAGAGAAAGTACACGAAGATAAAGAGCTTATTTTGGTAGTGGGTACAATTGGAAATAATTATTTCACAATTTTGAATTTATATGCACCAAATGAAGACAACCCGACATTTTTTAAAGAAGCTGCATCAATTATTGCGGGAAATGCTAAGGGGGAAATAATAGCAGGAGGGGACTTTAATTGTGTTATTAATAGGAAACTAGATAAATCTCTGGCAGTTGGGGGACCTCAATCACAAAAATCTAAAGCACTATGTAGCATAATTGAAGAACTTGGATTAGAGGACATTTGGGGCTTTAAACATCCTAAAGAGAAAGACTACACATTTTTTTTTTCAAGAGTACACAATAGCTACTCCAGTATTGATATGTTTTGTGTTTCGAAACAGGATGCACATGAAGTAATTGATTGCCGCATTGAACCTATATCCATGTTGGATCATGGTCTGGTGGTGATGATGATGGCTGTGGACACATGTAGAGGTTTTAAATAATGCAGTCTAAATGTTTCTTTATTAAATAATCCAGAAACAGTTCAAGAAATTAGGGGTTATCTGAAAAGTTTTTTAGGGGAGAATGATAATGATGAGGTCCGCCCCTCTGTATTATGGGAAGCAGCAAAAGCAGTGTTAAGGGGAAAAATTATAGCCCTCTCGTCAAGACTAAAAAAAGAGGAGGAAAGAAAACAACTAAACCTAGAGAGAAGTATTAGAGATCTGGAACAGAAACATGCTAGATTAAGTCATCCAAACATATTGGAGGAATTAGATCAACAGAGACAAGAGTTGAATGAATTGTTGACTTACAAAGCAGAAGGTGCAATTCGATTTTCAAATCAGAATTATTATGAAGCAGGAAATAGAACTAGTAAATTACTGGCCTTCCAATTGCGTATAGCTCAAATTAGTAGATTAGTCTCAAAAATAGTTAATCCGACCTCCAAAAAGCTGGTGTCTCACCTCAAAGATATAGCTAAGGCCTTTTCGATATATTATAAGTCACTCTAAGAATTGCCAGTGCTGGAGGGAAAGGAGGAAAAAATTACAACTATACTTAACAAGACTGATTTACCCAAATTAAACGATCACAAATCAAAAGCAATGATAAAGCCGATTACAATAGAGGAAATAGAAAAAGTGATTGGAGATTTGAAAAATAATAAGGCCCCAGGATCTGATGGGTATTCTGGGGAGTTTTATAAATGCCTGAAAAAAGATCTAGCCCCCTTATTTAAGAAAGTTTTTAACTATGCATTTAATGAGAAAGGACCCTCCTAAAACCTGGTCTGAAGCCATAATTTCTGTCATACCGAAGGAGGGGAAAGACCCTCCACTCTGTGCATCTTACAGACCTATAAGCCTCCTGTGTAACGATGTTAAGATATTAAGTACTATTATGGCAAATAGAGTTCAATCATCTATTAGTGAGTTAATGACAGGGTTTATGCCTGGACGTCAAGGAGTATATAATATCAGGAGGACGTTAAATATTGTGTCAGCATCCCACAAAGTAACACAACAATGCTTCTCAGCTTAGATGCTGAGAAAGCATTTGATAGAGTGAATTGGCGGTACCTAGAAGTGGTACTCGAGAAAATGGGCTTTCACCCCAACTTTATAGAGTGGGTTATGGTTTTATATAAAAATCCTCTATCAAGTGTACGAGTTAATGGTCATATATCTGATAAATTTAGACTTGAGAGGGGCACAAGACAGGGGTGACCCCTGTCTCCATTGCTTTTCGCAATCGGAATAGAAGTTCTAGCAGAATTAATAAGATCTAATCCAGAGATTTCAGGGATTACAATCGGAAATGAAACATATAAATTATCATTATACGCAGATGACTTTATTTTGTATATTAGTCGACCTTTAACCTCCATCCCAGCGATTCTGGCATGTTTAAAAGAGTTTGGGGTGATATCCGGATATAGAGTGAATGAGTCAAAATCAGAAGCCATGATATTAATGGGAGAATTCCCATCTCAACTGATGGATAAAATTTCTTTTAAATGGTCTATTCAGGGTTTCAGATACTTAGGAATAAGGATTACTAGAGACACCTCCCAGTTATATAATGCAAATTATGGTAAGTTGATAGAACAAATAAAAGCTGACCTGGTGAGATGGGAGATTCTCCCCTTGTCATTGTTTGGAAGGATAGAAGTGATAAGGATGAATGTATTACCTAGGCTGTTGTATCTCTTCCAATCTGGATTCCGGCCTCAGTTTTTAAAGGGTGGGAAAAAATGATATCTACATTCATATGGCAGAAAAGAAAATCAAGGATTAAGGTGAAAATATTAGCTTATCCCAAAACAGCTGGAGGTCTCAACCTTCCAAATTTAATACTTTATTACTGGGCTTCACAGTTGATGGGACTTGTAGAGTGGATAAAACAAAGTAAACAGATAAATTGGTTGGCATTAGAGGAAACCTCCAGTCCACAGGCCCCTCTTGAGTCTTTACCATTTCTGGATCAAAAAAATGGGAGAAGCTAAAGATAAAAAATGTATGGATGCGATGTACATGGAAAGTGTGGTCGATTGTGAGGACCCCGGTGTTGGGGGGATGAATCTGTGCCTGCGGAAATCCACCATCAGCTCTTTGGTTTTCCCTCCATTGATCTGAAGGTGGTTCCTCAGGCACCAGTCCACAAAGTCCTGGTTCAGTTCTCTGTACTCCCTGTCGTCCCCATCTGTGATGAGGCTGACTATGGCAGAGTCATCAGAGAACTTCTGCAGATGACAGGTGGGGGTGTGGTATGAAAAGTCTGCAGTGTAGAGGGTGAAGAGGAACGGTGCCAGCACCGTCCCCTGCGGGGCCCCCGTACTGCAGACAACCAAGTCCGATATACAATCCTGGGTCCTGACATACTGCGGCCGGTCCGTGAGGTAGTCCAGGATCCAGGATGTGAGGTGATTAGCCACTCCTATGTGCTCCAGTTTGTCCCTCAGAAGTGCAGGCTGTATGATGTTGAAAGCGCTGGAGAAATCAAAGAACATGATTCTCACAGAGCCTCCGGGCTTCTCCAGGTGGGAAAGAGCTCTATGCAGGAGGAAGATGATGGCATCGTCCACCCCAATGCCAGGCTGGTAGGCAAACTGCAGTGGGTCCATTGAAGGACCTACTGCGGGACGGAGACGAGACAGGACAAGGCGCTCCAGAGTCTTCATGAGGTGCAATGTTAATGCCACCGGTCTGAAGCTGCTGAAGTCCTTTGGGTGCGGAGTCTTGGGCACAGGTACCACGCAGGATGTCTTCCACAGCTGTGGTACTTTGCCCAGCCTCAGGCTCAGGTTGAAGATGGTTTCAACTATCCCGCACTGTAGGAGACATACAGGTTGAGGATGAGGAGCACGGTGTGCTTGAGTGTGTGTGTGTGTGTGTGTGTGTTGCAGAGGTGGTGGTTCACGTTGGAGTAGGCGTGGTCACGTGCGGAAGTGTGTGTGTGTGTGTGAAAAGGTGCGCACTCACCTGTGATACAGATGAGAGAGTCAGGGTTGGGTAGCCGTAATTTTTGTTGACCGCTACCCATTCATCCATTCATTCATTCATTACTTTTTTATCTGTTTAATCCGTTGGTTTTCATTTGTCCATTCATCCATCTTTGCTACGCTGTGACAGCTCTGCGCCGTTTCTTCATAATAAATGCGTCAAAAGCATCTTTGGATCTCAGCGTATCTGTCATCATAGCGTCCTAGCGCGTCACAAATCTGCGAATCTGAAGACCCAACCTCACACTCTCAGCGGCTAAAAGGTCTGTTTTGGAAGCCGCAATACGCACAGTTGGTCTGCGCAGGGCTTCAGGAGCCTGGAGCTGATGCCGTCTGGACCCGCAGCCTTCCTCGTCTTTATCTTCCTCAGCTGATCTCTCACCTGAAAGGTAGTGAAGGACAAGCTGGAGCAGGGGGGCTGTGTGCTGGGGGGAGGGGTGGAGGGTGGTGAGATGTCCGGGGGAGCGGGGGTGGGGGAGGTGTCGAAGCAGTGTGCCAGGAATGTAGGTGGGGGGGAAGGTGCAGGTGAGGATGAGGGGGGTTGCAGCCGTGATGTCTGGGCCAGGCAAGGGGCAGAGTGATCAAATCTATTGAAGAACAGATTCAGATCATTCACCCACTGCTGGTCGCCTCTGGCCTGGGAGTCTGGTTGTTTGTGTCCTGAGATGGTTTTCAGACCTCTCCAGACTCCACTGACGTCACTCTGCTGCAGCTGTTCCTCCGTCTTCTTTTTATATCCTTCCTTTCCCCGCCTGATGTTTCTCCGTAGCTCCTTCTGCACGGCCTTCAGCTCATCCTTAGTTCCAGAGTTAAAAGCTCTCCGCTTCTCCTTCAGGAGAGCTTTTTACTCTGGAGTAATCCCGGGTTTGGTGTTGGAGAAGCAGCGTACAGTCCTGGTGGGTACGGTGTTTTCCACACAGAAGTTTATGTAGTCCATAATGCATGATGTCAGTCTGTCAATGTCCTCTCCATGGGAATCACTGAGTACCTCCCACACAGTGGCCTTGAAGCAGTCTTTCAGGGCCTCCTCGGTCTCCTCAGATCATCTTTTCACAGTGCGGGTGGTTGCTGGTTCACTCTGCACCAGAGGTCTGTAGACAGGCAGAAGATGAACCAGGTTGTGATCAGCTCTTCCCAGGGGAGGCAGGGGGGATGAGTGGTATGCCTCCTTGGTGTTGGTCATGGATGTCGGAACTATTTTCTGAGAGGGGCGGGCGGGATTTTTGTTGGGAGGGGCGTGGGAAGCATGCACACTTATCAATGATTAAGGATTTGATATGAAGTTATTTTATAATAACATGCAGTTATAAGAGAACTAGAATGGATGAACACGGCATCTTTATTGTTAAGAAAATGAAACTTTGATAACTAAATCAAGCCATTTAAGGAACATAACATTATTTGTAACCTTGAATGCAAAACAGAAAAGTCTGCGTTCCTGACTCAGGGCCGAATTCACAAAAGGATTGCATGGCTTTTGCGGCCGCTAAATTGGTAAAAATGGAGCAAACAGATAGGCTACCATCTAATTCACAAAGCATGCGCAGAGGGTGAAATGCTCCACTAACTGCGCTGCCAAGCAGATTGCGTCTCGGTGCTCCGGTGTTATTTGCACGTATTTAAATGAGGCAATATGCATATATTTGGCGCAAACATATAATATATATTTATGCAAATGAGCCTCACTGATAAACAACGTCTAATTCACTAACACCAGCACTAATAGCTACACGCAGTTTGAGTGAAGTAAATAACGTCTTTAGAAAGCTGGTGCAAACTGGGCGCTCCTCTGTGGAAGCCTCTCGCCCAGGCTTTCCAGTGATCGTGGCAGCAGTGATCGTCTGTTAAATCAGTCTGTAAATAATATTTTGACATTATTATTAAAATCATTATTACTTTAATGGCATCTGAAGATATTGATGCATTGAACAGGTGACAGTCTGCGGTCATTCTCAAAACGCACTTCTGTCACGCACTTCAAAAGCAACTTTCAATAATTTATTTTACGAAATGGGGGAAACAAACATGAACAAAAACGGTTCCATAATTCATATTAAATTCAAACGATAATGAAAAACAGCTACAAGTGAGAGGGAATAGTGATAATGTGCTCAAACTTGGTCAAATCCACAGCCTCAACCCATCCGACACTGTTAGACTGACTCACCAGCAGACATCACTACATGAGGGTATACAGTATTCAGTACTTTGACAAACAAAGTCTAATTAATACCAGCGCTAATAGCCACACGCAGTTAAGTGAAAAAAATAACTTTGCCATGTGGTTAATTGCAATCAGGGGCAAACTGCACTCAGCTGCCAAACTTTGTGGGCGTGTTTGTGCTGGTATATCATTAGCGCAATATCCTTTGTGAACAGGACGTTAAGACAGAGCAAACTGCGGGTGCAAGTGAAGCGCAATTCAAAGTGCTTTCAGCGGCCGCAGTTCATTCTTTGTGAATTCGGCCCTCAGAGCTTTCATGCATTTCCAAAAGTGGACCTTCTCTCAGTTGACCTACTGATGAAGATTTTAAGCAGGGTCGAGACATCGCTTTCATCCATAAGGTCACTGTGAGCGTTCATAATGGCCAAATGTGTTAGTCTCTCCTGCGTCATGGTGTTGCGCAGCCAGGTTTTCAGCCTGCGCAAGGCTGAGAAAGAGCGCTTGGATGCAGGGCAGAGCCAGACAGAGCTTAATGAGCTTCTCCACCTCCGACAGCATGGAACGGGTTTGGGGCTGCAAGGTTTACAGGATGGACACAACATCCTGGTTGCCAAGGCTACTGTATGTAGTCAGGCAGGCTGCATATCACATCAAAAGCATAGATCTATGCATTAATGATATGAAAGAACTAGGGGTGCGGATGGGAGGGGGTGTGGCCGCACCCCCCGCACCCCTAGTTCCGGCGTCTATTGTGTAGGCATAAAATAAATCCAGTGTTTTATTGTCTCTGGTGTGGGAGGAAACATACTGGGTGAAGGTGGGCAGGGTGGTGGATGGACGGGCGTGGTTGAAGTCCCCAGAGATCAGAAGGAGGGCCTGAGGGTGCTGTGTCTGCAGCCTACTTTTAACAGAGTGGAGAATGTCACAATGCCCCCCCCCCCCTTTCCTCTTACCGCTGTCCGCTGTCCTGTCGTGCCTGATGAGATGGAATCTGTCCAGCGCGCCGATCGTGTCCGGTACTTCCGCGTTCAGCCATGTCTCGGTAAACTCCAGCACGCTGCTCTGCCGGTACTCCCTCTGATGGCGAGTCAGCACCAACAGCTCGTCCATTTTGTTGGGGGGCGATCTTACCTTCCCCATGACGACGGACAGGAGGACGGGTTTGTACCGTCTTCTCCGTTGTTGGCGCTGTACGCCAGCGTGACATCCCCATCTCCTTCTCCGCAGCTCGCTGGGAATGTCGTGCCTCTCCTCGGGCCGCACCACAGTGTGACGCAGCGCTAACAGCTGGTCCCGGGTGTAAACAATGGAGGCACGGCTGGGCGCTGGGTCCCGCACACGATCGTATCCATAGCAAAATGGGAGAAAGACCGCTATAAAGAGAGCGGTCTTCGTCTCCATAACAAAACAGAACATAAGTGCTAGCGAGCCAAACTTAAAAAACTCAAAGTGAGAAAGTTAAATGAAAAGAAATTGAAAAAAAGCTCAGCGGTGAGCAGGAGCTGCTGTAACAGGCGTCCGCACTGGGGGCGCCACCTTGCATTATTTTATATGCATAGTTTGATAAACAATGTGTCTCTTTTTGTCAAACATGTCTGTTTTTAACTTATAATGTAAACATATCCCTATCAGCCTACTTAAAAAGGGTCTCTGTTACATTCGCTGTAGAAAAATGTATTTATTTATAATCGATTTACTATATTCTGTATTCCCTTTTAGAAATGTAGGTTACTTTAGATTGATGTCACACAGAGAGCTTTGTTTTTTGCTGTCTCTGTTTATTGTGTGTTTTATTGACCCAATGATGATTTTGTCCCTCTGTTTGCACGTGGGAATGGGATTGGTTGTGGAGAAATGACCACTCCCTATTTAAGATGGCTTCTCACAACCTGATCTCACAGAAATACGTGAAATGACCACGACCTCTTAACACCGCATTCTGTGGTGGCACCACGTAATGGGTTGAAATTACGTGCCGGTACCACAGAAACAATGCCACTGTAAAGTCAATTAGGATCCACTGGCGTGGTGGTCACACGGATTCCCTGATTCAACAACGTCCTCCATACAGAAACACTGAAGTGTTCTTGATATTTAAATGGCAAATATATTCCTCTGTTATAATTTCCCACCAATAATAATAATACTAATACTAATAACATGATAGTTCGGCTGTACTAGATATTTGATATATTCAGTAGATTTACTTTTTTACAACACTATTTGACAACTCTACAACCGGAGTCCCAAAAATGCTGTTTCTAGAGAACTTGCTAACATTTCTTGAATTAACCATCATCCTTACTTTTTCTTAACACATTTCCTCTAGGTGCAGTGTCATTAATAGTTTGGCTTTACTAGACATTTGATATATTCAGTAGATGTATTTTTTTTACAACTCTATTTTACAACAAGCCGCAAAAAACTACAATCCCAAAAAAGCCGTTTCTAGAGTACTTTCTAAATTATCTGAAATTAGCCAACATCCTTGAGTTTTCTTAACATAGTTCATCTAGGTGCAGTGTCATTACTAGTTTGGCTTTACTAGATATTAGATACATTCAGGAGATCTATCTTTTTACCACCCTGTATTACAACTCTATTTTACAAGCCGCAAAAAATCTACTGTCCCAAAAACGCTGTTTCTAGTGTATTAGCTAAAATATCAAAAATTAGCCGACATCTTTACTTTTTCTTAACATAGTTCATCTAGGTGCAGTGTACTTTACTTTACTAGTGCGGCTTTACTAGATATTAGATATATTCAGTAGATATATCTTTTTACAACCCTATTTAGAACCCTACTTTGCAAATCAGAAGAACTACAACTATGTTGCTGATATGTATCAAGCTGCAAGTCCCAGGGAATTGTAGTTTTCAAAAAATAAAAGTGTTTTTCCCAGATTTGGAAGTTGTAAATACTGAATTGAGAGTACAGTGTGGACTTTAAGGGGATGGTAAACACACTTGTGTAATCAGATTTAAAATATCTCATTTCTAAATGGGTGAAAATCATTTTTATCCATATTTTACCCATATCTGACAGCACCCAGTTGTTGACTACACTCACATGATAGTTGCTGAGTTATACGCCTTCCAACATGCACTGAGGTCAAGGTTCAGTGGTCAATGGCTCAAACCAGGAGCCATGTAGAATCATCATACTGACATGTGTTACTCTCTAGGTTGAGACCTTTCCATTGATGTATTTGGTTTAGCTCTAAAACAAAGTTTTGTTTTTTTCAATTTTTTGGACACAGGTGTAGTTTCAGAGAGCACTTTGAAGGCCCAAGCTTTCCCTGTAAAAGTTAACATGAGAAAATCACCGCCTGCAGGCAAAAGGATGGTGAAAACCCTGACGAATATCTCACTCGCCTGACAGAGGTATTCAACACCTACAGTGGCCTTCAACTACCTGATGAGTCAAGCAGTCCAACATGAATTGGACCATGTGTCAAAAGGGAAAATGGCAATCGAACCTGGCCAAGTGTTGTGAGGAAACAGGACTACCATAGACAAAAGCTCTGCCTATTGTTCTAATGCATATGAGAATGAGAAAAAGGTGAACATGAGTCCCTTTGAAATTCTTTTTGGCAGACCTCCATCCCTAGGAGTGGAGCCTGTAACCAGGCCACTCCCCTCCACTGGCCTATGTGAAGATGACATGTTACAATATTGCAAAAACTTATCTTCCACTCCGTCTTAAATCTCACAGCAGGTGAAATCAGCCCTTCCACCACCAGCTTCCACATCACTCCATGATTTCCAACCTGGCGACTGGGTGGTGATAAAGGACCTAAGAAGGAAACACTGGCACTCCAAACGCCGGCGAGGTCCATTCCAGGTGCTCCTGACAACACATAGTGCTGTGAAAATTGCTGAAAGAGCAACGTGGTTTCATGCCAGCCACAGCAGGAAGGTCCCTGAACCAACGGAACTCAGCTGTCAACACGAGGACGGACAACGCAAGGACGAACGAGCTCAACAGAGGACGACACAAGGAATACCTCTGTGAAGTCAACAGACACCAACTAGACGTGCAGGACTAACAACGCAAACCTTTTCCCACCAGATTACACCATGCACCACCTGATCCTGACCCTATCATGTTTGGTGATGCTGATAGAGGCCTACACCTACAAACCTGCCAAGACTGTCACTCTGACAGAAGGACAAAGTGAAACATTCACCTGTACTGTTCATCCCGAAATTTGGCAATCAGGTCAAATTCACACATATGTCCCTGATGAATACGAGAACATCACCAACATCATCAAACATATGCAAGATGTCATTCGACCCCCACCAGTAGCAAATGACTCATGGCCCTCTTGGCTAAAGTCTGGGGGCCAAGGATGGTCACCATGGTTTTTAACAATGATTATCCCAGTTGTAGTTTTTTTCTTTTTGCTCAGCACCTTAATTCCGTGCGTGTTGAAATGGCTGTCTAAAGTGCTCACTAAAACGATAATCCAATCCTTCACATATGTTCATGTGAAAGTTAACAATGCTGATCAAAATTCAGCCTCATTTCACATTCCTGATCCCCATCATTACCCCAGCTCAGACTCTGACTCTGATGATGACATTTTGTAAATAATGTTTTCTTTTTTTTTGGTCTTTTCTCTCTCTTTCTCCCTTCCTCTCTCTCTCCCTTTCCTTCACTTATACACACACACACACACACACACACACACACACACACACACACACATATATCGTTTATCATTATCTTTTTTTTTCTTTTCTTCTAAACAACTGCCATGATGATTCATTTTAAAATCCATGTGAATTAATGTGTTGGATAATTAAGTTGTAACTATATATTTTATTTTATTACCTCTGCCAAGGAGGTTATGTTTTCGCTGGCGTTTGTCTACAAAATAACTCGAAAAATTCCGAACAGATTTTGATGAATTTTTTTAGGAAAGGTTGATAATGGGACAAGGAACAAGTGATAAAATTTTGGTGGTGATCGGTTGAAGCGAAGTGGATAAAATAATAAAATGGCGGGAAATCCGAGCTGCTTGGCGGAGGACTGCGCTCTCCGAGTGCTGTAGTTATATATTTTTTCCTTTCTTTCCTTTTTGTTTCAGTGATTAACCAATAATCAAAAGGGGGGAATTGTAATTGTAATTTCAATTTCTTTGTGTTTTCAACTACTTGAGATGCCCCACCTGTGATGTCTAGACAGCTTAACCTCCCACCTGGATACAAAACCCTGCAGGATACCCCAGGTGTGAAGCACATCCTAGGGGGTCGGTGCCAATACCTGCAGCAGACAAAAGAGTGTGAAAACACTCTGGGTAGGGGTAACGGTCCCTGCAGCAGACAAAAGGGTGTGAAACACACCTTAAAGGGATAGTGCACCCAAAAATGAAAATTCAGCCATTATCTACTCACCCATATGCCGAGTGAGGCTCAGGTGAAGTTTTAGAGTCCTCACATCCCTTGCGGAGATCTAAGGGGAGAGTGGGTAGCAGCACAAGTCCACCTAATGCAGGCTTACGGTGCCCCAGATTCAAACGTCCAGAAAACACATAATTGAAATCACAGAATATCTCCATACTGCTCATCTGTAGTGATCCAAATGTCCTGAAGCCCCAACACAAAAAGTTTGGAAAAACGTCATTTGAACTCTGTTTTTAGCCTCTTTGTAGCCTGTAGCTCTAACTGCCTTTCTGTGGACTGCGCTCACATGTGAGCAAGATTATTTAAGGTAGTCAAAAAAGCTGATACACACTGACCAAACTGGATTCATGAAGAAACGATATTCATCTGATAATACAAGGAAACTATTTAATATCATACACTATTCAAAAAAACTCACTATGTCGGCTGCACTGTGTACATTAGATGCTGAAAAAGCCTTCAACCGCATTGAATGGTCATTTATGTTCAGTACTTTGCAGAAATATTGATTTGACACTAACTTCATACAGTGGATTAAAATGCTTTACCTTAAACCAACGGCTTCAGTAAGAACTAATGACCTCTGCTCCACACCATTCACTTTACGTTGAGATGCAAAACAAGGATGTCCGGTTTCAGGACTATTGTTTAATTTAGTCATTGAGCCACTAGGTGAGACAATAAGATCTGAAAACAATATAAAAGGCGTACAAATTGGAAGCCAAACGCATAAAATATCATTGTATTGTGATGATATTATATTGTATTTAACAGATGTGGAATCCTTACTTTTTCATCTACATCAGATCATTACTCACCATGGCTCTCTGTCAGGGTATAAAGTAAGTTGGAAGAAATGTGAATTGATGCCTTTAAACAAAACTTGTGATATCTCATGTGTAAACAATACCAAAATAAAATGGAAACAAACAGAAATAACATATTTAGGATTAAAAATTACATCATCTATCAAATGAGGGATACAAATCTCACTCAAACTTTTAGTAAAATAAATGCAAATATTGATCATTGGTCAAGCCTTCCCATATCTCTCTGGGGTTGAGTGAATATTGTAAAAATGAATATTCTTCCTACTATCAACTACATCTTGAGAATGTTGCCTGTTACAATACGAAAAGCCTGGTTTGATGATTTACAAAAAGCAATCTCAGCATGCCTTTTTGGCATGGTAAAATAGCTTGATGTTCATATTTCAGGATGTCTAATCCAAACAAAAAAGGTGGTCTGCAGCTTCCTAATTTTGTTTTTTTTTTTTTCTCCATATATTCGGACACTGCGAGCTTGGACCTCCCGGACCAAAACATCAGTTTCCTCCTGGGAGAAGTTTGGCCGTCTGATGCTGCTGCTCTCTTCTGCCATGGTGAATTGAGTAAACTCTCATTACGCCTTCGTGCGGCGCATTTAAGGGCGAGGAGAGGGGCTCATTGGATTGGTGTGATGTGTGTAAAACCCACTCCACTCCTTCTCTCCTCCCTCTTTCCGACTTGCGCAGGTAGGAGGGACGGAGGTGCCAAACTTGCAAAATCCGCCTGGCCATACCCAGTTGGCGAAGCACGCACCCCCACCTCACCCAGTCTGCGAAATTAGAGCCCAGATACTTCAGTAAACCAGCCAATATGGCAGAAATCAAATATAACATTCAACAAAAAGGTCATTAACTGGAAGAAATGGAAAGACAATAGAGTAACTGAGCTTTGTCACATTCTCTGGAATAACTGTTTTAAAACTTTTGATGAACTAATGACTGAATATAACATTCCAAAAAGCAAATACTTGAATTACATTACTTTACAGCACTCTATTAAAAAATCTGTTTCGATAGATATTTTGAGCAATTATACACACAAATTTGGAAATGTTCTCTTCAGTCATGACCTGTTGAATAAAAATATAGTTAAATTATGGTATACAATTCTAAATGATAGCAATGATGATCAATTTAACGGTTGTGCAAAAAAATGTGCAAGGGATCTACATAAATGAGAGGAAGAACTGTCCTGGAATGACATATGGAAAAATGCAAGGCAACCTTTTCATTGTATAAAAAACAAACTAAGACAATTTAAAATACTTAATAGGCTATACTACACATCGTCAAAATTGTTTGAAAAGGGCTATAAAGAAGATAGTAAATGTCTAAAATGTGGCAATGCTGATGGAACTTTGTTTCACCTACTTTGGGATTGCCATAAAAAAAGAGATTTAGTTTGGTATAATAAAACAGGCAATGAGCCATATTAACATAACTATTCCACTAACACCAGAGTCCTGTATATTAGGCGACACAATTTTAACAAAATTTCATTTAAGGATAAAAAGGTCTTCCTCTCTTTATGTATGATCACAAAGAAAATTATTATGAACAACTGGATCTGCTCAAAAGCTCTGTCTGAGAAGGAATGGATCACTGAGGCAATGGAAACAATCAATTTAGAAAAAGAGGGGGGAGCCAAAGAATTCTCAGTAGGCGCTGTTGTCATGATTGTCATGATTTTTTAATATCAGTGTTTTTTAGTGGAACTTTTTCTAGTGCTGATACTTGTTTCAGTGTTAGTATAACTTTTCCAGTACAAGTGTTTCAATGCCAAGACTTCTGTTTTTCAGTTCAAGTATTTTTTTTTAATTGCCAGAATTAACTGTCACTGTTCTAGCTCCACAGTTATCAGATTAAGGATATTGTTGTTATATCCAAAAACAAAGCCCCACTACAGAGCGTTTCTCAATAGGTAACAGTGAAGATTTATTTATTTATTTTTAAAAAGTCAACATGCATTGTTAAAGTTAGACTAATTATAATATTAACTGACTAACAAGAACTAATCAGTACATCAGTGGAACCAAAATCAAATCCCTAAACTGTTTACAAAAACTAATACCAGTCTTTATAAAAGGACTATGATTAAAACTACAGCCAAATACCAGTATCAGCAGCGTTTAAACATACCTTTTGTTATTACACTGGAAAGGATAATGCATCACATCTTTGTTTTGTAGGTCTAGAGGTCTTGTGCAATATGTGTTTAATTGCATGCAGATGCAACAATGAATATTTGAAGTTACACATACTGCAATGTGCTGAGCTAACAGTCTTTAGACAGTGAAGATGCCTTGTTTGGTGCACCATGCTGCATCTTGTTCAATTATCAGCTAGTTTTTTAGCTGATTACAATAAAGTGCCTTTTTTTCTTTTTTCTTTTGTTCAAACAACTGTAATAAGTATTGCATACTGTACAATTATTATGTGGTAATGTGAACAAGGAAGTATATTGACAGTGCATTAACTTGGTGAAATGAGTTATGGCAAATCTTTGCTTGTTATTCACTGTTTACTGTCACAAATGAATATATATATATATATATATATATATATATATATATCTTTATATATCTATATATGTATATATATTGCTCATGTGTGTTGCTGTCTCTCATTCATAGGCAGGACAGCATGACAATTCATCCCTGGTGCTTCTAGGATCTTCTAGGAAGCCTTCTTACTATAGGGCTTGTTCCCCAAGAGGTTATCCACCTCAGATACAACTGACAGTGATAACTTCGGAAGAACCTGTGGAATGATAAGAGAGAAAAGATTACTGATATTTCTCAGTCTATGTATTTACCTCAACTTTGGACAGAACCAGGCTTTTACATTAAACAGCCTTACATTGGAGGCAGGCCTTGACTTCTGAGTGTCACAAATAACTCTGGCTTGTTTGCCTGTTTGGCAGGCGCGTACACAGGGAGACCCCAGGTGGTGTGCGTTTTTGCCCTCTGACTAGATAAGTGCCCTTTTTTTCTAAGACATTTCTTTTCTATTTCTTTTTCTAGCTTAATATTTTAGTTTTTAAATTTAACCCATGGCATGAATTCTCCATTAGAAGTGAATTGTAATACCTGACAACCACGTTTAAGTTATACTCCTACCAGACAGCAAGAGCCCCTGCCCTTCCATCATCAGTGTCTTTTGTCACAGTCACCACAGTTAACACACTTTTATTTATTGAACAGCACCATGTCTCCCTGTGACCTGCCTTCATGCACACCCAGGTAACTATAGTGTTTGCCCTAATCCTCTGCATTGTTTAACCTCACTGTTGTGAGACCATTAAAACAGCTCAATACGGCCACTCTAAACCAGGCACTAACCCACCATTAAGCCAACCCTAACTCTAGCGCTTTTCCACTTCCACCTGTCCTTAAAAACCTAGAACTCCCACGCAGCAGCTCTGATAATTTATTTAAATAAATCTGAAATGAGGTTTGGTGGTGCACATACTTTGTGCCAAGAGTGCAGACAAGGAGAGGACAAGCGCAAAGCTGTAGCTGCTGCAGGCGTCTCTTCTCTGGGATTCTTTAAGAATATTTAAAGCTTATTTAGAGGATAATTTCAAGTATTAGTATGTGACTATTCAATGAAATCACAGTGGTTTACTCAGATACACAGACTGTATTGTTAACAAATACTTGGGCATTGGATTGAATTTCAAAAAACGTGAATTTGATTCTATTTCTGAACCAACTGGAAATAAAGCATTGAGCTGTATCACAGGTTAAATTAAAGGGTTCTGATGGGAAAGTAACAACAAGAGAAAACATAAATTTGATGTAAATTAACCAAACTACCCCCCAGAAGACTTTTTTTCTCTTCAGCACTCCATTAACTTCATGCCTAATTTAAGAACTTTGTGGTAGAAATCATCCTCAGTGTGTCAGTGTGTCAGAGAAGCTTCTACTCTGTACATCCAGAACCATTTAAACCTTACTGTGGTAAAATAAAATATGTGTGTTGACTCAGCAGACAACATGAAATAAGAGAAGTCGATCTACAGGAGAATAAATATTTGAAAGCAGTACAGAATGCCTGAGAGTCTTACTGCTTCTATTATATTTTAATTTTGATTTGTCACCTCAATTTTGTTTTCCTTTACAGAAATAAATACATTTCCATCATACACTGATGTAGAAAAATTCACCAGAATGCAGGAAATGAAGTGTTTGAGGCTCAGAATGTCCTGGGATAGGACCCCTAGACCCCCTGCCTAATATGTGTTACCCACAATGTTTTAACACAATGACACCCTTATCTGCATCACTGGATGTGAATTAAAATAGCTATAAGCAAAACATGTTATAACTTTATTTTTTAAAATTCATAATTACTACGATTTTTTTTTTTCACCAAAGGGCACCTTGACGGTTTTTTACTTATCCACCGAAAGAAGCACTCCTTTTTTCTGTTTTTCTATTATGATTTTTGTTTGAGCACTTGCCCCAAAATATGTTTGTGCACAGGACTCATACAGGTGGTCTATTTTTTTCTTCCCGCTCTGTGGCCCTCCAACAGGTAAAATCTGTCCAAAGCACTGTGTAAAAAAAAATACAATCTGTTTAAAAATTATTGAAATCAGTGGCTCAAAGTACTAGAGGCAATGTGATGCAGCAGAGCAACATTGTGGGTATTTTACATTTCACATTGAAATAAACACATCAAATCAATACATCCTGTTCTTAAAACGGTTCAAGTAAATGAATTCAGATCCAGTTAATGAAGAATATACCTCTAAATCCTTTATAACTGCTTGCTTTATCATTTGGCAAATCTCAATATCTCAGTAAGCTTGCGCAAAACCACACACTACAAAGATGGTGCTGTGTGTCAGAGAAAAAAAAAAAAAACCTGCTCTGCCTCACTAACATCATGTGTCTCATCCGTGCCGATTATATTTCATTACATCTGGGACTGGGGGTAGCCTCGCGTCACCAGGCTCTTCACATAAAGTGAAGAGTCTGGTTTCTATTCACTCTGAATTTTGTCTGGATTCTGGTTCCAGTCTAGAGAGCGGATGCTGAATTCACCAAATTCACCAAAGTAAAGTGTTCACCAAAGTAAAACTTTAAATTCCGGCGCACCATCGATTTGGGGTGATGAGGGGTGTAAGAAAAATGATTATCTTAATGGCTTGGGGCTTTTCTTGTAAATTATATTCTTTAAATTAAAGTTCCACAGCATTTTTATTAGCTTGGTGCTTTTATTTTGACGGAAAGGCGCATCCATCGAATTCCGGATCCTGTCTCACTCGCCCTGGTTCCGGTTCCTTACCAAACCAAAACGGCCACTTACGGCCCCAGACTAACTGGGCGTAGTTGCACCCTTTATATGTTGTAACTCTTAGCAAGTGCAGTCAAGTACGGGAGTCAAGGATGTGGGTGAATGAGTTACCCATGGGTCCATATGACGTTGTGTTTACATCTCTTGGTTTGTCTGTAAAACAAATTGGTTTGAAAACCAGAACTAAAAGGTAACAACAATAAATCATTACATTTTTTGGTCGATACTAAGTAAATGTAACAGCAGCTGTGAAACTGACCTAAAGCTTTCCCAAACACTGACTCAAGACTGTCTGGTACCATTAAATGTTGGTTGGGGTTATTGAACTCTTAAAAAACATTACATGACATAAAATGGTTCCCCCTGCTGCCTGTATGCTCTCTGACCTGTATTGCTCTGACATTCTCCATCAACTGATCGGTTCTGGAGACTCCCAGCAGGACAGAGTTCACCCCCTCACTCCTCAGGCACCATGCTGTGGGAATTTGCAGCACAGGAAGAAAAGATGAATGTAGAATGTGTATTGTGTGGAGGCAAAGAGTGAAGTCATTTGGACTACATAACGAACTAGGAAATCACAACTAGTTGTATGTGTACTGAACACATTTGTGCTAGTGTCGTTATGTGTGTGTTAAGTGTTTTTCTTGAAAAACAGTGAAATACTTTTTCAAGGTTGTGACAATGAAGGATGTCTATAAAACTATCTAGTTACAGATTACCATGATACATGAGAAATTAAAGATGTCATTTTGGAAAATAAGCATAAAATGAACCTCAGATAAAATTAAGTGTAATCTGTTATGAAGTGACAACCAATTTCAACAAAGCTATCATGACAGAGACACAAATGTGTGTATGAGATCAACAAATTCTAGTTTTGCTGTACCAATGGCTAGTTGGGGCAGGGTGCAGCCTAGTCGCTCAGCCACTGCCTGCAACTCTTTGAGCTTCATCTGTTGGCGGTGTCCCTCCTCACTCAGGATCTTGTCCTTCATCCACTGATAACCCTGTTACAGACAGCACAATGTCTTTTTGTATGTACCGAGGGTACGTACAGAGTTTGGCAAATGAGCATTTCTGTTCTATGCTGTCTGTCTGTAACTTTATAATGCAGCTTGTCATGGCCAGCGGAGCCTTGAGAAATAGATTTTTAATCTCAAGAGTTTTTTTCTGGTTAAATAGAGATTTAATGACAATAATAATAATAATAATAATAATAATAATAATAATAATATGAAGAGGGGAAAGTAAGAGTGTTACCTTGAGTGCGGCACGTGAACAAGAGGGGATCCCACTGTTATACTTCCCTGAGAGGATCCCACAGGCCAGTGGAGACCATGTCATAGCTCCAATGCCTGCATGCCCAAAACAGGCTTTGTAAATCATATCACATGCAGCAAATTTGTGCTGTGTTGTTCAGTTACTTTTATTTGCCATTTATTGCAGTTCATTATGGGGACTAGAGCCCTGTTTCCACTAACCGCTTTCAGTATAGTTCCTTTGGAACCAAAACTAACATTTTGGACATGGTACCTAGACCCTAGGTCCATTAAGTGTTTCCACTGCAAATACTACTCTTGAATGTGGGCGAGGTTATTGTCACTGACTGCTCCGTCCAGCACTCACTGTATTTCCTCATTACCGGTGACAAAGATGAAAAGTCTGCACCTCGTTTATTGTCCACAGAATGAGGCTGCATGCCGACATTTTCAGAACAAAATAGAACAGGCTGCGATGAGCGTCTCTCTCAATGGGATATTTAAAAATAGTGGGTTTGTGCATTTAGTCCTTCTCAGGCAAGCGTGGTGGTTTAGTGTTGCCGTGGCCCAGAGGAAAGATGCCCTGCGATGCTTTTTTTTCTCTAAGTGAGGATTAGAATATATGCAGTTCACATAATCTGGTTGAAATTAATATTATATTATGAATATCTTTTTAAACTCTTGAAGATTCACTCATTACTAAAAGTGTATGTCATCTAAGAGAGACAATAAAAATTAATGGAATGGTCACAGTTGTCATATTAAAAATGTAACGTGTGCTGATTGATTAGTGTTGTCATCTTATGGATGGAGTAACATTACAAGAAAATGTTCCACCTTAAACGTTGCCAGCAGTTGGCCCTGTGAATGAATTGATTTTTTTCTCAGACTACATCCTTTCATTTTATAGTTACAGTTTACTAATGTATGTAAGACAGACATTACATAAGCCTCAAAACCAGCCACAACTCAGCCCTGAGCAAGAGTGACCAATCACAGACAGCAAAAATGGGGACAGTAAGGAACGGTTCCTTTGGTACCATCTACAACCGAACTGAACTGAACTGAACTGAGCTGTACCGGACTGCTTGGTGGAAATAGGTGAGTTCTTTATTATTGTAATCACTGACATACTGGCAGCTGCTTACCTATCTTGTGGAAGAGTTCAGGGAGTTGCACTTCAACCTTCTCCCTCTGGAACATGTGGTACTCTGCCTGTTCGCAGATGGGTGGGATCTGGTTGAACTGTCGAGCCACCGAATATGCCTCCTGGAGCACACATGAAACAGTTTCACAGGGAACAAACCCGCTGTGAACTATACAAGTCCTCATAGGTCCAACATTTTTGACCTGATCTGAAACACATCTATGGAAAATGCAAATCCCATGTGCATAGAGTTGGGACTCATTAGGATTTTAACGATTCCGATTCCTTACTGATTCCTCTTACCAGTTCCTACATTATATTCATCATACTTGCTATACTTAAACAAGTATATAATAAACACAAATGCAATCATACAAATACAAAAACTTTATTCTAACTGTTGCACAGTACAATTAGATGAAAACACACATTTGTGTGTGGTGTGTATTTCAGATTTAGAGCTTGTATCATCTCCCTGAGAATATATAACAACAAAAAGTGATGCTCTGATTTCTACAGTAACGCTATTACCTCAAATTAACCACAGCAATGTAATAAAAAATACTTATAAGCATTCATGCTAGGGCACTGTTATTTACGTGAACAGAACACACACACACATTGGCTGTTTGTTTCTACGGCTCCCCTCGCTGGAAGTCTCGGACCTCCTGCCGCCAGCCTCCGCCTTGATTAAATGCTGAAAATTAAATAAAAGAGGGAGACAGGTGTCTCTTATTTTATCTTATTTTGTTATATTTCTCCCTCTCCCCTCGCTGGAAGCGTCGGACCTCCCGCCGCCTGCTCCCGTTGCCCGCTCCCGTCTCAAACACGGAGGTCTCCCTCTCCACTGAGCACCCACGGTCCACAACCGGCCTGTTAAATAGTCTGTAACCATGACAACTGTGTGACACAAACTCAGTGCTTTAGTGATTAGATAATGTTGGGCTCGGTTGGTTTCAGACAGAAATATGTGGCCCGTGCCGCACTCTAATGGAAACATACGTGACGTTTTTTTTTGTTTTGTTTTTTTACAATCTAGGAACCGTTTGGAGGAACCAGAACTTTGGACCCGGTTCCAAAAAAGAACCAGATCCGGATCCCAACCCTACATGTGCACAAATTTAAAAAAAAGAGACCAAAGAATAGTTAGAAAATCTAGATGTGGCACAGCCAAGCAGACCCAGGCAGATGGAGAACACCACCACTGGCATCACTTGACCTGTTTGGACTTAATAATTTGGACCAACACAGGTAGTGAGTAAAATTTCTGTTACAACGAACCAAATGGACCCATGAATGCATCTCCAGGCTATATTGAGACTTGTGTGTGAACTCACCATAATCTCCATGGAGGTCCACCGTGATGTCCCCCAATACATGGCCATCCCCTGGTTGATCACATGGGTCATCGCCCTCACCGTTTCTACCATAACAGACCAAATTAACTAAGTTACAATGCTTCAAAAGACAGAAATAAATAGTTATAGTGAGAAAATGGAGAACAGGTCAAATAGCATAAAAATTTTATTGTCTTATATGTTCTTTATATAGGGGTTGGGCTCTGTATATAGTTGATGGATCACTCTTTGCTGGAAGAAGCTGGATGAATACGTGTTTTTGAGTCATTTTTAAAATGCAGAATGAATGAATGAATACTTACAACTTAAATACAACTTGTACAAAAAGTCCCGGGCACTGAATAATAATGATTTTAATGCTGCATTATTTCAATAACTAGACAGTAACTAGACTTACCAGGCAGTTACGTTTCAGCATTAAAGTTGTTATGTATTGGATGTTAATACACTAGCAAGGACCATGCCACAACAATACATCGTTTAAATGTTTAATGTAATTCAGGAGGCGTTAGTTGTTGGGAAATGGTGAATGGATGTAAGTGGGGGTGGAGATGGAAATGGGATGTCTTCTGTTAGGTTGGTCTGGGAGGATGAACTTGATATCAGGTGGAGGGAGACTCAGTGTGGGGGTTCTGTCTCAAGTATTTTCCTAACCGAGCTGATTACAGGCCCCCCAGACAGTACCTAGAAGAGACATGGGAGAGGTATGCACCAGACTGAATAAGGAGAGATGATGGAAGAAGAGAAGAGAGAATGAAGGAATGTTGGTAGGGATGAGGTAGGAGGGGTGATGCATGAAGGGAAGGGAAAAGGAGGGTGGGTGGAGAAATCTGAGACAAACGGAGCAGAATGGGTTGACCAGGTACAAGTAGGCTTGACAGGTAATCAGGGGTGTGGTTGAGGTGTGGCCCTGCTCCCGAAACTAAGTTCACAAATTAACTTCATTTCACTAGTATGCTTCCCTTAGGTAACATCATTAGAAATCGCTCCATAAATATCCATTGTTATGCAGATGATACACAATTGTATTTATCGATGAAGCCAGAAGAAACTGATCAATTAACTAAACTTCAAAATTGCCTTAAAGACATAAAAACCTGGATGAGCTCCAATTTCCTGATGTTAAATTCAGACAAAACTGAAATTATTGTTCTTGGCCCCGAACAACTCAGAGACTCTTTATCTGATGACATAGTTTCTCTAGATGGCATTGCTCTGGCCTCTAGCACTACCGTAAGAAACCTCAGAGTAATATTTGACCAGGATTTGTCTTTTAATTCTCATTTAAAACAAACCTCATGGACTGCATTTTTTTCATCTGCGTAATATTGCGAAAATTAGGCCTAACCTGACCCGAAAAGATGCAGAAAAATTGGTCCACACTTTTGTTACCTCAAGGCTGGATTACTGTAATTCCCTATTATCAGGTAGCTCTAGTAAGTCCTTAAAAACTCTCCAGCCAATTCAGAATGCAACGGTACGTGTACTAACAGGAACTAAGAAACAAGATCATATTTCTCCTGTTTTAGCTTCTCTGCACTGGCTCCCTGTAAAATCCAGAATTGAATTTAAAATCCTATTGTTAACTTATAAAGCTCTAAATGGTCAGGCTCCGTCGAATCTTAGAGAGCTCATAGTGCCATATTATCCCACCAGAACACTGCACTGTGAGAATGCAGGGTTTCTCTTGGTCCCTAAAGTCTCCAAAAGTAGATCAGGAGCCAGAGCCTTCAGCTATCAGGCTCCTCTCCTGTGGAATCATCTTCCTGTTACGGTCCGGGAGGCAGACACCGTCTTCACATTTAAGACTAGACTTAAGACTTTCCTCTTTGATAAAGCTTATAGTTAGGGCTGGCTCAGGCTTGCCCTGTACCAGCCCCTAGTTAGGCTGACTTAGGCCTAGTCTGCCGGGGGACCTCCTATAATACACCATGCACCTTCTCTCCTTCTCTCTCTCTCTCTCTCTCTCTCCTTTGCTAACACTCCTGTCCTGTTACTGCATCTCGCTAACTCGGCTGTACTGCATGTCACTAACTTGGCTTCTTCTCCGGAGCCTTTGTGCTTCACTGTCTCGCAGGTTAACTTATATCGCAGTGGTGCCTGGATACTGTGACGTGTGTGGTTGTGCTGCTGCCGTGGTCCTGCCAGATGCTGTCTGCTGCTGCTGTTATCATTAGCCATACTTCTACTGTTATTATACACATATGATTATTGTCACACATGTATACTGCCAGATATTAATATATACTTTCAACATATTGTACCACAATAGCTGTAATTATAATTATAATCAGAGGTGGAAAGAGTACTGAAAATTTGTACTCAAGTACAAGTACTGTTACATTGCTTAAATTGTACAGTACAGGCCAAAAGTTTGGACACACCTTCTCATTCAATGCGTTTTCTTTATTTTCATGACTATTTACATTGTAGATTCTCACTGAAGGCATCAAAACTATGAATGAACACATGTGGAGTTATGTACTTAACAAAAAAAGGTGAAATAACTGAAAACATGTTTTATATTCTAGTTTCTTCAAAATAGCCACCCTTTGCTCTGATTACTGCTTTGCACACTTTTGGCATTCTCTCCATGAGCTTCAAGAGGTAGTCACCTGAAATGGTTTCCACTTCACAGGTGTGCCTTATCAGGGTTAATTAGTGGAATTTCTTGCTTTATCAATGGGGTTGGGACCATCAGTTGTGTTGTGCAGAAGTCAGGTTAATACACAGCCGACAGCCCTATTGGACAACTGTTAAAATTCATATTATGGCAAGAACCAATCAGCTAACTAAAGAAAAACGAGTGGCCATCATTACTTTAAGAAATGAAGGTCAGTCAGTCCGGAAAATTGCAAAAACTTTAAACTTGTCCCCAAGTGGAGTCGCAAAAACCATCAAGCGCTACAACGAAACTGGCACACATGAGGACCGACCCAGGAAAGGAAGACCAAGAGTCACCTCTGCTTCTGAGGATAAGTTCATCCGAGTCACCAGCCTCAGAAATCGCAAGTTAACAGCAGCTCAGATCAGAGACCAGATGAGTGCCACACAGAGTTCTAGCAGCAGACCCATCTCTAGAACAACTGTTAAGAGGAGACTGCGTGAATCAGGCCTTCATGGTCAAATAGCTGCTAGGAAACCACTGCTAAGGAGAGGCAACAAGCAGAAGAGATTTGTTTGGGCAAAGAAACACAAGGAATGGACATTAGACCAGTGGAAATCTGTGCTTTGGTCTGATGAGTCCAAATTTGAGATCTTTGGTTCCAACTGCCGTGTCTTTGTGAGACGCAGAAAAGGTGAACGGATGGATTCCACATGCCTGGTTCCCACTGTGAAGCATGGAGGAGGAGGTGTGATGGTGTGGGGGTGTTTTGCTGGTGACACTGTTGGGGATTTATTCAAAATTGAAGGCACACTGAACCAGCATGGCTACCACAGCATCCTGCAGCGACATGCCATCCCATCCGCTGTGCTTTTAGTTGGACGATCATTTATTTTTCAACAGGACAATGACCCCAAACACACCTCCAGGCTGTGTAAGGGCTATTTGACCAAGAAGGAGAGTGATGGAGTGCTGCGGCAGATGACCTGGCCTCCACAGTCACCGGACCTGAACCCAATCGAGATGGTTTGGGGTGAGCTGGACCGCAGAGTGAAGGCAAAGGGGCCAACAAGTGTTAAACACCTTTGGGAACTCCTTCAAGACTGTTGGAAAACCATTTCAGGTGACTACCTCTTGAAGCTCATGGAGAGAATGCCAAGAGTGTGCAAAGCAGTAATCAGAGCAAAGGGTGGCTATTTTGAAGAAACTAGAATATAAAACATGTTTTCAGTTATTTCACCTTTTTTTGTTAAGTACATAACTCCACATGTGTTCATTCATAGTTCTGATGCCTTCAGTGAGAATCTACAATGTAAATAGTCATGAAAATAAAGAAAACGCATTGAATGAGAAGGTGTGTCCAAACTTTTGGCCTGTACTGTACTCAATTACAAGTAAAAGTACTGGTGTTTAAAAAATACTTAAAGGATCTGGAGGATTCTCAAACAAAACAAAATATAGACATATACAAATGAAATCCTGCTTAATCATCACCTATGGGCTTCTACTCATGTGTGGTGGTGACTCTGTTCGCAGAGCTCCTGCCCTTTAACTGTATTTTGATGTTTTTGTGAGCTCGGACCGCTTCTGGGCGGAGATTTCCCCAGCCAATGAGAGAGCGCAGGTGCCGTGCCCGAGCGTGTCCGAGCATGTCCGAGTGTGAACCAGCGCGAGCCTTGCCTGAACCTCTTCTGTGAAGCCTTCTTCTGTACCTCTGGGCTCCGTACACCCGGGAGAGTTGAGCCTGATAGGAGGGGCCAAATTTGAATGTGGGTTTACAAACAGCAACTGGAAAATCCTCCAGACCCTACCTTTAAGTAAAAGTACAAAGTACTCTTCTCAAAAACTACTCAGATTATTGATTACTTTTAACCAATGGATGTTTTATTGCGTCGTCAGTAGCAGGCATTCGATTCAATTCACCTGTATAAATTATCAAAAACAGCTCACCTTATACAGTGAAATTACTGCAATGATATGACTATTATGAGGCAAGAGTGTAAACACATGGCACACACATGAATATATGGGGCTCACTGACTCCACAAGAATCACAGCTTTCCAATCAGGCCCAATTTATCCAACTGTAATACCGTTTAAGGACCCCAATATGCAGGAATAATAAAATAGAATAGGTGAAATTACATAAATACCGCACGCAAAATAACCGTGTGGGTTTTGTACAAAACTGCAAGGGATTAGAATGAAGTGGATGTGTCTGTAAAGGGGTAATGCTTATCATACGAAAACATTTTCATTCAGGTATCTTGAAGTAAGAGAACAAGGGACCCCTTGCTTGTGCCCTGTTTTCCATGCTAAAAGTTAGCCTAAATTTGGAGCACTATTTACCCCCCTTACCGACAAGCTAACATGACATGGTTAATTTTCATGGTTAATGTTTCATATAACATAGTGTCACTCCAGCACAAAATATAGGCCTGCTGAATGTAGGCCTGTGAGTATTAAATGACTACAGATTTAATTTATTATAATGACGGTGGTTGTCCAAATATTAAGCTAAAACATCTCTAAGAATTGTAGCTCAATTATGCATGTACGCACGTGCACAGGTTAGCTAGCTCCATCTTATTTTAATATCAGGCAAACCAATGGCAGTGACAATATCTTTGCAGACTTATCTTAGCCAAACTAACGGTTCTGAGTAGTATCACGATACTACGGCAAAATGAGGCAGATGTGCCTTTTGTCATTTGTAAAAAGATAAATCACTTTTCTGTAATACATCACTGATATTTCAATGGAATAAATTACTTATTGACTTATTCATACTTCAAAAACAGCATCATTGAGTGATTAATGTAGGGGGATCTAAATAAAATAAATAAGTAAAATAAAAATCAGCCAGCCACTGTCCTCCCCTGACAAGTAAAGAACACTCCCTTCATAAGTAAAGAACAGTCCCTAAAGTGCAGTGAGGTTTGTGGAAATGTGAACGGCTCGTTTCTCCTCTGTTACGCCACATACCTGTGTGCCGCCACGGCTCGGTTGTCCAGGTACTACTGGGCAGTCATGACGCCAACGAAAGAGGAAATTACTGGACCTGGAGTCGGACTTCTCTGTCGCCGGTAAGCCGTTATGTTGCGGCGCAGAGCACTATGGCGCATGGACACTCACCCTTGGCTTCTTTGTCTCCAAATCTTCAGTGCATAAATTAGTCTCTACTCCGCTGTGTAGGTATGTTACCGCCAGACACCTGTGCCTGCTGCAGCGGAGTTGTCCTTTCCTTACATCATAGATTAATTGGCGCGGTCGCGATCGGACAGCCTTATTGGCTACAAAGATGCAGATGAAAGGTTTGAATATTGATTCAAATTGTGGGCGTACTCAGTAGCGACTTATGATTTTAAAAGTAGCGAAGTAGATTACATGGTGTAAATTGTACTCAAGTATGAGTAAAATTACACACTTGAAAAAAATACTCATAAAAGTGCAAGTACCCCAAAAAATCTACTTAATTACAATAACGTGAGTATTTGTAATTCGTTACTTCCACCCCTGATTATAATATTATTACTTTCATTAATGTTGTTGTAAGCTACTGTCATTACCTGCATCTCTCTCTCTCCCTCTCTCTCTCTCTCTCTCTCTCTCTGTCTCATTGTGTCATACGGATTACTGTTAATTTGTTATGTTGATCTGTTCTGTACGACATCTATTGCACGTCTGTCCATCCTGGAAGAGGGATCCCTCCTCAGTTGCTCTTCCTGAGGTTTCTACCATTTTTTTCCCCGTTAAAGAGTTTTTTTGGGGAGTTTTTCCTTATCCACTGTGAGGGTCATAAGGACAGAGGGATGTCGTATGCTGTAAAGCCCTGTGAGGCAAATTGTGATTTGTGATATTGGGCTTTATAAATAAAACTGATTGATTGACTGACTTGTAAGGACCATGCCACATTTTTGAGTCATTTTTAAAATGCAGAACGAACGAATACTTACAACTTAAATACAACTTGTACAAAAAGTCCTGGGCACTGAATAATAATGATTTTAATGCTGCATTATTTCAATAACTAGACAGTAACTAGACTTACCAGGCAGTTACATTTCAGCACGAAAATTGTTATGTATCGGATGTTAATACACTAGCAAGGACCACGCCACAACAATACGTCGTTTAAATGTTTAATGTGTTAGTTGTTGAGGAATGGTGAATGGATGTAAGTGGGGGTGAAATTGGAAGAGGGATGTCTTCTGTTAGGATGGTCTGAGAGGATGAACTGGAGATTGGGCAGAGGGAGACTCAGTGTGGGGGATAAGTCTCAGGTGTTTTCTCCTGAGCTGACTACAGGCTCCCAAAAGAGTCAGAGTTAAAGTTAACTGAGTTGAGTGTAGGCTTGATGGAGATTGTTGAGATTGTTGCAGAAGTAGGAGCAATATGCTTGAGGTGACCAGTGGCCAAGGACCTGAATTGTTTGATCTGAGATGCCCAGTCTGGCAGCTGTGGATGCAGCACTAATGCAGAAAGAATGGCTTGAGTAGTGTTCTGAGGATATGCCTGAAATGCGGAGGACTTTGTGAGAATGTTTCTGGAACCAGAATTGAATGGCCATTTTTCCTGCTTCAGTGAGAAGCTGTTTTGCTCCTTCGGAGCATGAATATGAGGGAGTTGGAAGTGTGGATGGTGATGTCAGACAGGCTGGCATGATGAGAAGGATTGTAGGAGGATGAAGTAGGTGCGAATTCTGAGCACCTTGGGAAGCCAAAGAAAGCCAGCAGAAACATGGATTATAGGGTGAAGTTGACCATAGGGGATATGTAGCCTGAGCATAGAGAACGAATACAGAAGCTTAGAAGGTCGGAGCTCCTGTTTACGCAAGCCTTTGATCAACATTGTGACATGAGAGTGAGAGATTGAAGGGCAATGGTTGCCAGAGATTAGTTTGATAATGAAGCAGATACCAGCTAGGTAGGTTTGAATGGTGGACGACCAGATTTTTTGATTGGAATGAGCATGGGTGATGAAATTGCATATGGACATGACGTCCAGAGAGGGAAATGGCAGCAGGTAAGAGGCGTGATATGCCTTGAAGCAATTCCAGCTGGTTAAGTAGGCGGAGAGAGTGCTTGGGGTGAGGCTGTTAAGGATGGCTTCTTGTGAGGTGTTAGAGAGGGGTATTTAGCTGAGGAGCTAGTTGAATGTCGTGGCTGAAAACGATGGGACTGGTGTAGGTTAAAGATCCAATTCTAGGGCCATGTGTCTGAATTTATGGAATGAGAAACGAGACAGTGAATTGGCAACACTGTCGTCATAACCACAAATGTTGGCTGCCCTGAGAATGAACTGGTGTTGAGCTGAGATTAATGTGAGTCTGTGCATGAAGTGCATGATGGCTGGGGAACAAGATCATCCTTTGTTAAGGATCTCTAAGATTGCAGTGTTGTCAGAGTGTATTAGTATGGACTCCTAGACCATTCATGCCCCCAAAGAATGACAGCTACGATGATGGGATATAGCGCCATAAGGTGCAGATGAGGGAGAGTGGGACTCTGAGCCAAGGGCTTTGATCTCTCCAGGCCATTTGGAAGCAAACTACTTCCCTGCGTAGTAACCACCGAAACCTACGGAAGGAGCTGCGTCCATGTAAAGTTGAATGATGAAATCATCATAGAAGAAAGAAATGCCATTCCAAGAAGAAAGGAAATGTTGCCACAAATGCATTTCCATTTTGCATGCATCATCCGAAACAACTTTATCATGGAAAGAGGGGATGGCTGCGCCTTTGGTTACAAGATTTGACAGGAAAGATTTGGCTTGAGGAACTATGCAAATGGCATAATTGAGGTGGCCGAGAAGGGCCAGTAGCTGGCGTTTTGTGCATCTGTCTACCAGAAGACAGTTTGCAGAGTGATGTGCTGTACTTTCTCTGTGGGCACAGATGCCTGAAAGAAATGGAGTCCAGGTTGATGCCTAGGAATTCGATGGAAGTGCTGGGCCCTGAGGTTTTCTCCTCACAGAGAGGGACACCAAGTTCTGAGAAAGCTTGTGTAAGAGTAGTGAGCCCATGGTGCGGAGGTGAGGATGGTGGAGTGACAATGAGGAAATCGTTGAGAAGATGAAGAATGTAAGGGAGTCTGTAATTATTGGTCAGGATCCAGCACAGGGCTTCTGAAAGTGAGTTGAAAAGACTGAGCTGTTGTGTGAGGAAGAGGGATGTGAGCATGGTGGTGGAACAGTGACTGTGCATGCTGTGGCAGGGTGGGAGGGGGCTCCACATAGCTTGCAAGAGAGAAACTGTTGAGGGATGAAGGGATGAGGGTCAAGAGTCAAGGATCGAATGTATGAGGGATGAAGGGTTGAGGGTCGAATGGATGAGGGATGAAGGGATGAGGGATGAAGTGTTTTCCCCTACATCTTTCTAGCCAACTATAATTCAAGGCAAAGAGGTGTTTCCATTTTGATATCCATCCTTCTTTCATAAACTATTCTTTTTTCCCATCACCCTCCCCAGCTCAGAATGTATATCAGGAGGTGTCTTTAACTCTGTGCTGGATCTATTAATAGATATATTAAGTACTGCAGGTAATATTAGAGACTGGCAATCCACAGCTGCTTAAAACAATATATGGAGGACTATGGCCTTGGCATTAATTAACCAACCCAGGTGAAAGAGAATACTCCTATTTTTCTCAAGTACACTGTTCATTTTCATCCTACAACACATCAAGGCTGCTCTGCCACCCACCCAGGACCCCCACCAATATGCCTACAGCACTAACAGGTCGACTGATAACGCCGTCTCCATTACCCTCCACACTGTACTGCGCCATCTGGAACAATAACAAGGGGCATACGCGTGGCTGCTGTTTGTGGACTACAGCTCTGTATTTAATACAGTCTTATCCAACTAACTGTTTTCCAAAATGTCCCACCTGGGCATAGACCACAAGTTTTGCCTGTGGATAAAAGACCTCCTGACAGTCAGTCAGGATGGGCCCCCACTGTTCCTCCACTCTGACAGGCTGACAAGACTGTGTGTTGAGCCCATTCCGCTACTTTCTACTGTGCTCCATCCCATAACACCATAGTTAAGTTTGCAGATGACACAACCATGGTGGGGCTGATTGCTAAAGGCGACGAGTCTGCTTACAGAGAAGAGGTAGTGAGGCTGACAGAGTGGTGCACAGAAATGAACCTTATTCTCATTGTCAAGAAAACAAAATAACTCATAATTGATTTCAGAAAGAGGCAGGATGTCCATTCCCCTCTGCATATCAAGGGGGGAGGGTGGAGAGGGTGACCAGCTTTTAATACTTTGGCACACACATTTCAGAGGACCTCTCATGGACAACTAACACCAATGTGCTAGTCAAGAAGGCACAAAGCAGCTATAATTCCTTAGGAGGTTTAGGAAGGTAAACCTGTCACAACAGCTTCTGGTGTCGTTCTACAGCTGCTCCATTAAGAGTGTCCTCACATATGGCATCCTTGTGTGGTATGGTAGCTGCTCCGCAGCAGATAAAAAGTCTCTGCAGAGATTCATAAAAACTACACAGAACATCATACTCCAACAGCTCCCGGCCCTGAATGACATCTTCACCTCCCCGTGCCTACAGAAAACACACAACATCCTAAAAGACTCATTCCATCATAACATTTTAATTATTGGTCCTGAAGGCCAGAGAGAGAAACTTTTACCAAAACTACAAGATTTTAAACCTTCACAATGTGTAAAGAACTTGGGTGTCATTCTTGACTCTGAGCTTGGTTTTATTCCACACATCAAAAATGTAACAAAGACAGGTTTTTATCATCTTAAGAATATAGCCAGAGTCCGTCCGTTTCTCTCTCAGGCTAACACGGAGGTGCTGATGCATGCTTTTATCTCTTGTCGTTTAGATTACTGTAATGCCCTGCTGTCTGGTCTTCCCAAAAAGACCATCTCTAACCTGCAGCTACTCCAAAACTCAGCCGCACGTGTGCTGATGAGGACCAGAGGGCGGGAGCACATTTCACCAGTTTTACAGTAGCTGCATTGGCTCCCCGTGTGTTTCAGGATCGATTTTAAGGTTCTTTTATTAGTTTTTAAATGTCTTAACGGTCTTGGGCCATCTTATTTATCTGACCTGCTTTTATCATATCAACCCTCGCGGATCCTGAGGTCCTCCGGCACCGGCCTTTTAATTGTTCCAAAAGTGAGAACAAAAACCCACGGGGAGGCTGCATTCAGCCATTATGGCCCTCATTTATGGAACAGCCTGCCAGAGAACATCAGGACTGCAGAGACTGTTGATGTTTTTAAAAGGAGGCTCAAGACTCACCTTTTTAATCTGGCTTTAACTGATTTCTTTTACTCTTTTAATTCTTCTATTATATGTTCTTTTTACTTTCTAATACTTTTAAATGATTTATTTTTAAATCTTTATGCATTTTAGTTTCTAAATCTTCATTTATTTATTTATTATTATTATTAATATTATTTTAATCTTTAACTCTTTAATTTTTCCTAATCTCCACACCATGTGTGGAGTCCACTCCGGTCTGTCTGGGTTGGGGTGGTCTCTGTGGCGGCGCTCCCTGTGGCCGTGGGCTGTAGCGCCTCTCATGGCTCCCCATAGGTGGTTCTTTCCTCACCTGGGGCCTCATGTACAAAGACCTGCGTGGATTTCCGACTGAAACATGGCGTACGCTTGAATCCAGAAAACGTCGTACGTACAAAAATATCCATATGTATGAATCTGTGCGTACACATGAATCCAAGCACATTTCCTTTGTACCTCTCAATCAACGTGGAATTGAGTGCACATGCTGGAGTACCCGACCCCTCCCTGTCCACGCCCCCATTTAAATATGCAAATCATATTTAAATGAACCCCGCACCTGAGATTCCCCTCTCTGCACGAGAAAACTAAAACAAAAGAATGAAGAAGACGGGAAAAAAAGAAAATCTTCACAGAATGCGAATTGGAAACGCTACTCACTGAAGTGGAGGCGCACAAAGATGTACTTTTTGGCACACAGTCCTCCGGCATCAATACAAAACGCAAGAGGAGTGAGTGGGAGAGTGTGTGTGAGTCTGTCAATGCCAATGTCAATGTGGGGTCAGAAAAGCGTACACACGCAGAATTAAAAATGAAGTGGTCCGACATTAAGGTGGATGTGAAGCAGAGGAGGGCTGCCCACCGCCAAAGTGTGGCCAAAACAGGTGGGGGGACAGGAGAGGAGGAGCTCACCCGTCTGAACAGAGAGTTGCCTGGGGTCAGTTGAAAGCAGACAATTAATTATATGAACTGGATTTACAGTGTATATATTTATTTATATATTTGTTAATTTTATACACCACTTACGCGGATCACACAGTATTGTTGTAAATGAATGCAGAAGTGCGCCGGGGAAAAGGTGAGGCTGATTAGAAAATGTCGCACTTTACGCACGGGTTTATTGACATGAGTACTTTACACACAGAGACAATCAGGGGCTTGTTCGAAAGCTCTGAAGCTGTAGTTTAAAAACAGCAAATCACTAACTTTAACCACTGACTAGTACTGATGCTATGAAGGCAGGATAATATTTGGGGGTGCACATGTTCAGTGCGCATCATGGGGATTGATATTAGGACAATCCCCATGATGCACGATTCATACATTCTGAGTAACAGCATGGTTGGGAACAGACTACTAGCTGGCACTGTGCGCGATGGGTGGCTTCTTGGTGAGTAAATAATTTATTCGTTTAATTGTCCTAATATCAATCCCCATGATGCGCACTGAACATGTGCACCCCCAAATATTATCCTGCCTTCATAGCATCAGTACTAGTCAGTGGTTAAAGTTAGTGATTTGCTGTTTTTAAACTACAGCTTCAGAGCTTTCGAACAAGCCCCTGATTGTCTCTGTGTGTAAAGTACTCATGTCAATAAACCCGTGCGTAAAGTGGTTCCTCAGTGCCCAGCCATGTTATTGACTATATTGACTGTGTGTGTGTGTGTGTGTGTGTGTGTGTGTGTGTTTATGTGTGGGGGTGGGAGGGGCGGGTTTTCAATATGTATGTATTATTTTTGTTTGTTTGTATTCTGTGAAGCACTTTGTGCTTAATTTTTAATGTATGAAAAGTGCTATACAAATAAAGTTTGATTGATTGATTGATTGATTGATCCTGCTCATCACCTGTTTGAGCTGTTGCCCTCCAAAAAATGCTACAGGTCAATCAAAACACGCACCACAAATTTCATAAACAGTCTCTACCGCAAAGCCATTACCATACTGAACTCTGAACTGAGGCGAACCCAATAAAACACAGTACAGTTCTTATTGAAAAAGAAAGAAGGAAGGAAGCGCTGCTTGGGTAAACAAGGCTCTGACTCGACAGGTGCTCTTCAGTGAAGTAGGTGAATTGATATTGAACAAAAAACCAAGGAAGTCTTGCTGTTTGTAAAAAAATGCAGACAACCAAGGAAAAAAACTGAGGTACTCCGTCTTCAGGTAAAAATATATATATATAAAGTAACTTTTATTAGAGCAAAGGCAACAAGACAGACCTCCGCGTATCGACCAAAGTCTTCTTCAGGGTCTGACAAACAACTAATCAATCTTTATATACAGGTGAGACTGGCATTCTGTTTGACACAAATATGTAAACAGCAGGGGGCGCCAAAGGTGTAGGCAATATAGGTGTGTCAAACAAAAAAAAAAACACCAGAAAAATCACAGAGAACATGTAGGCATGTGGGAAAAAAACACATCAAGGAGATAAAGATCCCCCATATCAATAGATCATGTCTAATAATAATAATAATAATGTCTAATATCCATAAAGAAAATAGACAGGCTTACATGAATAATGTTTTGCCAGAAGTGATTTTAGCAAAGCAATAATGTTGTGTTTTTTAACCGTACCTTATATACATTAATGTAGGCTGCTGTACAAAATATGACAAAGATTTTCAATACACAAATTACAATACATCAGTTTCAATACTGGGAATCACAAAAAAATCAATCTCATCATTAAGACCAGGGGTCTCAGTGGCCTTTAAAGGGACAATCCAAAATGTTTCTCGCTGAAGGAGTTTTTCAGTCTGTCACCACCTCTTATATGGTTAGGTATAACATCAATAGCCACTGCTTTTATGGAGGAAGGACTTCCATGTCCTGCTTGATCATAATGAACAGCCATTGGATAGTTATTGTTTCTTGTGCGAATAGCAGTTTTATGCTCCCCAAGCCTGTCCTTGAATCTTCTTTTGGTTCTCCCAACATAAAAAAATCCACAGGGACATTCAAGATGGTACACCAAAAAAGAAGTATTACAGTTGGCAAAATGATTAATCTTGTGGCTCTTGTTAGTAAATACATCCACAAACCTGTCTGTTTTAGAAACATTCTCACAGTAGCAACGGTTGCCACAGGGAAAGTTACCCACAGGCTTGTGTTTGTGAAGCCAGGTAGTTTTTGGTGTCAGGTAACTGTGGACTAGTTTGTCTTGTAAGGTGGGGGCCCTTTTAGAAACAAAAGCAGGAGGTTCAGGGAACAGAGATTTCAAAAGTGAGTCACTATGTAGTATACTCCAATTACGTTTAATAATGTTACGAATCTGGATAGACTGTTTACTGTAAGTAGACACAAAATAAATGTTTGACTTGTGTGGTGATCTATGTTTTTTACACAAAAGGCTTTTTCTGTCCATGGCTTTGACTTTAAGATATGATGCCTCCAAGACAAATTCATTCCAGCACCATAAACAATTGTGCACCAATTTCAGTTAAGCTCAAAAGAAAACAGCAAAAATCAGACAGATGGAGATTTACCACATCTCTGCTTAGAGACCAAGACTTTGATAGTTTTATAAAGAGAGAGTGGGCATCTTCATGAAAATAAATGATTCTCATAACACCTCTCTAACACTTCTCTGGGAAACTGACATAGCTGTATTAAGGGGCAGGATCATTTCATACTCATCCTATACTATACTGTATAGTGTGTCACTAATGTAAATAATGGTGTTGAATACTCTTCATGAAGGTCCAGGAGGACCGAAACGTTAGTGTTTCTAATAAATTGTGAAGCTGAGAATGAGCAGTGTGTGGGAACTTTTGTTCGAATACTCATCCTCTAAAAAGAAGAAAGATGTAGAACTTGAACTTATATCTGAAGAAATAAATCAAAGAACTTGAAAACACTTATACGATCAAACCCACAGGAAAAAATACATTGCGAACTAAGAAAATATAAAGTGCTAGTGAACAAGCTCATAAAAAACATAACAAAACAAAACAAACAAGCAAAAAACAATTTCTTATGGAGAGGCTTAGACACAACATATTTCAATATAATAATAAAAGTATAAAAATAAAAGTAAAGACCTGGCAAATCTTATTAAACAAAACAAAGAAAAAGAAACCATTAGAGTTATTAAGGACTCAACAGGGAAGCTTCTCCACAATACCAAGGATATAAATGACATATTCAAAAACTTCTACAAAAACTTGTACACCTCAGATCATAATTCGAACATTTTAGACATTGATTAATTCCTTGGCACATGAAACCTACCACATATCACTCAAGAACAAGTCAATACTTTAGACAAACCCCTATCCCCTGAAGAATTTTACAGTGCCCTCAAAAACATGCCCAAAAACAAAGCATACGGACCAGACGGCTCCTCTGCTGAGTTCTACAAACATTTCTGGGAAGCCATTACCCCATTGTTCATAGGAATGAAAGCAGAAATCACAATCACTTCTAAAATACCGCCCTCTATGAATATAGCAATGATCTCCTTACTCTTGAAACCTGGCAAACACCCTAATAATCCAGTTTACTGTCCATTATCCCTTATCGATACAGACATAAAAATCGTAAGTAAGGCTTTAGCATCCAGAATTGAAAGAGTCATCCCATTTCTCGTACATACCAATCAGAAAGGTTTCGTTAAGGGTAGACAGTCATCTATTAACACTCAAATCACCAAAAAGCTGCGATCTATTTTCAGTGATCCCTATTTTTCTTTGCACGTCATGATTTAAACTTAACCATCTCAAAATGCTACTGGGAAAACAAAACTCTACAGATAGAACACAACCTTAGAAAACAAAACCCTAAACCCCAGGGGGGATTAGAAGCCCCAAACTGCAATCATCTCAAATATCTTTTAACATGGTTCAACCCCTCAAAAAATTATGCCATCTGGTCCTCTTAGTAAAATTCCTGACTGGATGGCCAAACATTCAGCCTCTCATGGAATAAAGAGACCCTGCTTTTAAAGATCACTCAATAATGTGTGACATTTTTTCCCACGTGAAACTTTTCTCTCCATAAAATTCTGGCTCATTTAAATGAGCATCATGCTTCACAGCTTGCTCCATGGAATTAGAGCCCTCCATGTTTCAGCTTGGATGTCTCTTAACATTTGCTAACGGAGAAAACCAAGTTGAAACCAGTTTAACTGGCTGTGTTAAAAGGTATACTTGTTTATATTTCATAGCATACATGTAAATCAGAGCAGGTGGTCATGTCTTATAACATTTGGTGATGTAATCTTGATCAGTAGTTCCCAGCTACTATTAATTAAATAGTGAAAATAAACTCTTCCCCATTTTTGTGGGGGCCCTCTGGAACCTCCTCAAGGATCTCTGGGGGTGCCTGGAACTCTAGTTGAAAACCACTGACCTAGACAACCAGCATTCCCATGTCTTGTTGGACCAGGCCAAACTTGAGTCAATAATAGGCCTCAGCATAACTTCCCCTCCATATAAAGCAAAGAAACAAGAATCTGATTTGTTGGAGAATGAGCACACCCACCTTCTATAGGTGTGTTAGGATCTGGACGATTCGCGAAAACCACATCTATGTACTCCAGCTGAAGTCTCTCTAGTGATGCCCTTAGACCTGTTTCATAAAGATAATTAGATTTACTATCACACATAAGCATTATGATATTATGTGGCTGCGGTGACAAATGCAGCCATGAATGACTTTGCTGTTTCCCAAATTAATATACTTTTGTTGGCATGACAAAATGCTAGTCTTATACTGTAGTTATTCACAATGGTAACAACATAAAATCTTACCTTCGATTATATGTTTTCTTGACAATCCTCTTTCCATTTCTGCTCTAAAAGAAAAAAAATCTCATTTCAGAACTCAAGTTTTGAAAACTAGGGCATTTCAAAGGAATCGCAATATCTATTTATGCTGGCCATTGCTATATCGAGTATGTGGAAGCACAAAGCACAAACCTATTGTGTATCTAAGTCCATTCTTAAAAATGACATAATAATATCAGTCAGACAGAAAGATGATTTCATGTCAGTTGTTGTAACTAGTGAGGTTGAGAGAGTAAGTAGATCTTATTTTGAAGAAAAAAAAAAACCTGTGGAAAACTGATGGACAGGTTGATACGATAAACGGTGTAGGAGGAAATATTTTTTGAGAGAGAGAATTTTTGAAAAAGACATCTTACTTCCTGTTGTATTTAGGTCAGGGGTGTCAGCGCGTGATTTGTAGGTCTTGATGAAATGAACAAACCAGTTTTGGTTTGATCTTTCTATAACATTCCTACGGGCCACAGTGGCCATTTTAGTGTGTCTAGGTGGCGTGAAAATTATCAGGAGGTTTTGTGGAATGTCACCTTTAGGAGCCCATAAAATCCAAACCGTTCGAGTAATGACAAAGTTGTTCAGAAGATATGTTCCCCAGGGGTTGATCTGTCGTGGTTGCAAGTTTGAAGCCGATACAATAAATGGTGTAGGAGAAGATGTTTTTTGAAAAAGTTTGAAAAAGAGCATTTTTGAGGCGAAATCTTACTTTGAAAGGGCAAATGACTCACTTCCTGTTGGGTTTAGGTCAGGGGTGTCAGTAGATGATTTTGGAAATCCTCTCCACTCTAGCTCACAGCTGAGAATTTTTCCACATTTGCTCATGTTACTTTCAGACGCACTAGCTCACTTCCTGTTGGATTTAGGTCAGAGGTGTCAGGGTGTGATTTGTATGTCTTGATGAGACGAACAAGCCAGTTTTGGTTTGATCTTTCTACGACATTTCTACGGGCTGCAGTGGCCATTTTTGTGTGTCTAGGTGGCGGTGGAGAGGCCATTTTGCCACTTTTGGGGTTAATTTTTTCATTTTATCAAAAGTTTTGCCCGTCCTAAGAAGCGTGCCAATTTTGGTGAGTTTTTAAGCATGTTTAGGAGGTCAAATTTTTGTTTTGTTTTTTTCACACCAATGGGGCCTCATGTCATGCAGTAGGTGTCCTTTTTTCCTTTTTGTCCCTGCCCTTCAAACGTCCTGAGTCTGTCACTGAGAGTGAGAGAAAAGATGTGAGAGCAGGCAGATTGAGATGGCTTTAAAATGTGTCAAACTCCTCCCTTTAATTTGCAAACCGTGGGTCCAATCATTAATCTGATCATACCAGCAGAGATACACTCGTCCCAAACGCAGACATATAGTTGTTATGTTTGTGGAGTCAAAAATGCAATCTTGGTCTCAAGTTTACAATGTCTAGTTCACAGCTGACAATTTCTCCACATTTGCTCATGTTACATTCAGAGGTACTGGCTCACTTCCTGTTGGATTTAGGTCAGGGCTGTCAGCATATCATTTGTAGGCCTTGATGAGTTGAAAAACACAGTTTTAGTTTGATCTTTCTACGACATTCCTACGGACCGCAGCGGCCATTTTAGTGTGTTGAGGTGGTGCTAGAGAGCCCATTTTGGCACTTTTGGGGTCAGTTTTTGCATTTTATCAAATTTTTCGCCAGTCCTGACATGCATGCCAATTTTGGTGAGTTTTTGAGCATGTTTAGGGGGTCAAATTCGAGCTCAAAGAGACAGCGGAAGAAAGACTAAAGAATAAAGAATAATTAAAGCTGCAAGCATCTGTGATCGGGCCCTCTCTCTCCCGTGCCACCGCAGGGGGCCAGCAGCATGCATAACTGAAGCAGTTATATGAGTAAGACCAATATATTGCCATGCAGATGTGTTCAGGGGCAGACCATGATCACACATATCAAATTGTGGCCAATAAGAACAATGCATGATGGAGTTATGAGGACTTGCTATTCCATGACGAAGGATCAAAGGTAACCATGGGCAGCCTGTTACATGAAAGCACACGTGTGTCAGTGTTCATCAACTTGATAAATACGTGGCCACAAAATGTAGTAGTAGTAATGGAGTATGGGGTTGGTGTTTATCAATATAAAAACATGGCATTTCCTGTTTCCACAAGGGGGGTGCTATGAGTTAGAGTGAGTATGAGAATAGGAGGCATGCAGGGCGGGGCTCTTGTCATGTACAGAAATTTTGAAGCAGTTAGGATGAAGTATGTGGGAGAGAGAGTTGCTCGAATATGCATGGCGATGCATAAAATATGGCGGCGCCATCGCGGCCACGCCCCTTGACATACAGAAAAGCTTTTCATAACTTCTGATCAGCATGGTCTCAGGATGATCTGTACCAAATCTGAAGGTGATTGGACAAACTCTGTAGGAGGAGTTTGTTAAAATACAAAATTGTGGAAATTGCAAAATTGCTGCCAAAATGAAAAGTTTAAATCAAAATGGCTGACTTCCTGTTGGGTTTACGGCATGGGTCCAAGAGGACTTTTTGTGCGTCTTGGCATGTTCTATGAGCCCACCAATTTTCATGCGTGTAGGTTAAACTCACAGACGGGGCTCAAGGCATGAAATTTTCAAGGAGACGCAATTTCGGCATTTGGCCCTGTCCACATACAACAATGCCAAAATGTCAAATTTTTTGCCAGACGAGACGCGTGTGGCAACTTTGGTGAGCTTCTGAAATTGGGAATTGGATGCATGGCGATGCATCAAATATGGCGACGCCATAGCAACCACGCCCCTTGACATAATGAAAAGCTTTTAATGACTTTTGATCAGCATAGTCTCAGGATGATCTGTACCAAATCTGAAGTTGATTGGACAAAATCTGTAGAAGGCGTTTGTTAAAATACAAGGTTGTGGAAATCACAAAATTGCTGCCAAAATGAAAAGTTTAAATCAAAATGGCCGACTTCCTGTTTGGAGTAGGGGAGGGTTTTTTGAAAATTTCAAGGGGGCGCTACAGAGGCATTTTATCCCCCCCATGGGCGACGCCCCTATCAGATGTAAGAGCTCGCCATTCTTGACCTGTGTATCAATTTTCTTGAGGATATGAGGTCGTTGAAGCCATCAAGCTATCAGGCTCCTCTCCTGTGGAATCATCTTCCTGTTACGGTCCGGGAGGCAGACACTGTCTCCACATTTAAGACTAGACTTAAGACTTTCCTCTTTGATAAAGCTTATAGTTAGGGCTGGCTCAGGCTTGCCTTGTACCAGCCCCTAGTTAGGCTGACTTAAGCCTAGTCTGCCGGATAATGCCCTATAATACACCGGGCACCTTCTCTCCTTCTCTCTCTCTCTCTCTCTCTCTCTCTCTCTCCCTCTCTCTCTCTCGCATCCTATTACTGCATCTTGCTACCTCGGCCATTCTGGATGTCACTAACTCAGCTTCTTCTCCGGAGTCTTTGTGCTCCACTGTTTCTCAGATTAACTCATATTGCAGTGGTGCCTGGATAGCGTGACGTGTGTGGTTGTGCTGCTGCCGTGGTCCTGCCAGATGCCTCCTGCTGCTGCTGCTGCTGCTGCCATCATTAGTCATTAGTCATACTTCTGCTGTTATTATACACACATGATTATTATCACACATGTATACTGCCAGATACTAATATTTACTTTCAACATATTGTACCACAGTAGCCAGAACTATAACAATAATAATATTACTTTCATTAATGTTGTTGGAAGCTACTGTCATTACGTCTGTCCTGCATCTCTCTCTCTCTCTCTCTCTCTCTCTCTCTTTCTGTCTCATTTTGTCATACGGATTACTATTAATTTATTATGCTGATCTGTTCTGTACGACATCTATTGCACGTCTGTCCGTCCTGGAAGAGGGATCCCTCCTCAGTTGCTCTTCCTGAGGTTTCTACCGTTTTTTTTTCCCCCCACGTTAAAGGTTTTTTTTGGGGGAGTTTTACTTATCCGCTGTGAGGGTCCAGGGCAAATTGTGATTTGTGATATTAGGCTTTATAAATAAAATTGAATTGAATTGAAAAAGCTAACGTATTTGTTGGTGAGGGATCGATAGTCGCCACGCCGCCACACGGACGCCATTAGACGAAGCTTCACAGCGTTCATAAGGTGGCTTCACCAACTTGTTCTGCATGTGTCAGAAGTGGAATGAAGTTGATGGGGTCAAGTTTGTGGCATCAGTACATGTTAAAGTAAAAACTGGTCACTTCCTGTTACCACCGGGGGGCGCTATGAGTAAGGTGGGATATTAACCTTTTGGGGCGTTCAAGGCAGAGACATCATCATATTTAGCCAGTTTGAAGCTGCTAGGACCGAGTATGTGGGCGTAAGAACCTTTCCAAATTTGATGGTGAGAAAACAAAAAGTTGTCAAAATTTGTCACGCCCTAGCAGCCACACCCTTTGACCTACTGACATTCTTTTAATAAATTTTGATCAGCATGGCCTCTAGATGATCTGTACCAAATCTGAAGTCCATAGGATGAAATCCCCAGGAGGAGTTCGTTAAAAAATGTCAAAAATTCAAATCAAAATGGCTGACTTCCTGTTGGGTTTACGGCATGGCTCCAAGAAGATTTTTTGTGCGTCCTGGCATGTTCTATGAGCCCACCAATTTTCATGCATGTAGGTTAAACTCACAGGCGGGGCTTGAGGCACGAAATTTTCTAGGGGGCGCTATGTCACCATTTGGCCCCGTCCACATAGAACACTGCTGCAATATCAAAATTTTTTCACCCGACCAAATGCATGTGCCAAATTTGGTGAGTTTTTGAATTTGGGAAGGGGGCAAAATTGGGGATTAAATTATCGTAATAATAATAATAATAATAATAATAATAATAATAATAATAATAATTAAAGCTGCAAGCAGCGATGAACGGGCCCTCGTACCTTCACGCAACTCAGGGGGCCTGACAGGACGCCTTCTGATGCGTCAGTTCATTTCTGTCAAAGTTAGATATTGCATGCAGGAGTGACTTGGCATATCCTTGATACAGTGCTGGAATGACATATTTCACATTTTGTATCACTTCCTCTTTCCACTAGAGGGAGTTGGAGAGCGCACTAATTATACATCATGTTTTTATAGATCAAATATACACCACAGCATGTAACTTTCAGATAAATCGAAAGATAAGTGTTTGATGAGACCTATTTCCTGTCACCACTAGGTGGGTCTATGAGAATCAGGCAATATGGTAATGTAAATGTGTTCAGGGCGGGACTAATATGAATCATGTGAAGTTTGGTGGAGACAGGACCATTTATGCCAAAGCTACAGCAATTTCGTTTTTCATGGCGAGACCTCAAGATTCAATGCTTGGCAGCGGGTGCGCCATTCAACATTGGGCAAATCCTGTGATAACTTTTGGTCACAACATAGTCACACTTACATACACCAAGTTTGGAGCCAATCTGATTAAATCTGTAGGACAAGTTCGTTAATTTACAAGCCCTGGAAATGGGCAAAAATGCACAAAAGTGGCACAAGTAAATTCAAAATGGCGGACTTCCTGTAGGGTTTGGAGCATGGCTCCAAGAGGCTTTCTTGTACGTGATAGTGTTACAGGTGCCTACCAAGTTTCATACATCGAGGTCAAACCAGCTTTGGGGGCTGCTTAATTGAAATATTCTAGGGGGGCGCTGTTGAGCCATCTTGGCGCATCAAAGCACAAAAATCACATCAGACAACAGGACTTGCAACCTGTGATATGTATACCACGTTTGGTAAGTTTTCAAGCATCCCTGATCCCTTCAAAACAACATCGTATTTGATGGCGAACAAGGTGCCGCCACGGTGACAGCATTTGATGACAACTCAAAGGCTTAATTTTTAAGTATCATCAAGGTCTAAGGACTTAGACCAACAAGTTTGAGGTGGGTCTGATTAACCTGCTAGAAGCGGGACATCAAAGAATGTATAAAGTAGCTTTCTGTTGCCAGTAGGTGGCGCTATAGCGGTGATTCAAAATTCCTCTGTAGATGTGTTTAGGGCTGGACTGTCATCATATGTGTGAAGTTTTGGCAAGATATTCCCACGTGGAGTCAAGTTACAGCAACGTTTATCATCATGGCGAAACATCAAAGTTCGCCGCCAGGCCATGGCTACGCCCTTCGACAAAAACTCACCGTTTCCACAATAAAGCGTCATCAACGTTTTATGACTTTTTTCACCAAGTTTGAGATGGATCTGGTCAAGTCTGTAGGAGATGTACATTAAAGTCTAAAACATGACATTTCCCATTGCCAGTAGGGGGTGCTATGTTTATCTCTAATTATTGACATGTAGATGTGTTCAGGGCGGGACTGTCATCAATCCTGTGAAATTTGGGCAAGATTGGACCATGTATGCTGGAGTTATAAACTACTTCCTGTTTAGTGGCGAGACCCCTAACTTTGACGCCATCCCACGGTCACACGCATTGACGAAAACTCAAGCTTTTGATAACTTTTCATCTTCAAGATCTTGGGATGGGACAGACCAAGGTTTGAAGTCAATTGGATGAAATCTCTAGGACTAGTTTGTTCATTTATGACCCCTGTAAATGGCCAAAAATGCACCAAAATTGCACAGTAAATTCAAAATGGCCGACTTCCTGTTGGGTTTAGAGCATGCCTCCAAGAGGCTTTTTTGTACGTCTCTGGGCGTTACATAAGCCTGCCGAGTTTCATACATGTAGGTTAAACTAGCTTCAGGGGCTGTTTCCTCAAACTTTTGTAGGGGGCGCTACTGAGCCATTTTTTGGAACCCGCACACGAGACCCTTAAAATATCAAATTTTTCACCAGTTCTGAGATGTGTGCAAAGTTTCATGAGTTTTCGGGTATGTTAAGCCTCCCAAAAAGGCAATTCGTCGTCACTCGGGCCCTAATTAAAGCTGCAAGCAGCTGTGATCGGGCCCTCGCTCCCCCATGCAACCGCGGGGGCCTGAGGCACACAGGGGCTGTAGCGCGAAGCAAGAAGGGAGAAAAAACCTGGCAGGAGCGAAAAAATGCAATGTTTCGTTCATCCACCAGGTGGCGCAACAAGCGTAACCAGATATGGGCAGGTGCGTTCAGGGGTGGACCGTCATCACACGTGAAGTTTCAAGCAAATCGGACAATGTCAATGTTTAATAGGGCATTTCCTGTTTCCACAAGGGGGCGGCATGAGCAAGATTGCCTGCGAGCATATGGAGGCATTGAGGGCGGGGCTCTTATCATGTACAGAAATTTTGAAGCAGTTTGGATGAAGTATTTGGAGAGAGAGCTGCTTGAATATGCATGGCGATGCATCAAAAATGGCAGCGTCATAGCAGCCACGCCCTTAGACATGCAGAGCACAACTTTTAATCAGCATGGTGTCTGGATGATCTGTAAAAAATTTGAAGTCGATTGGATGAAATCCCTAGGACTAGTTCGTTAAAATACAACATGTGGAAATCACGCCAAAATGACAAAAAATCAAAATTATGGTCTACTACTGTTTGGAGTAGACCATTGGTGCCAGAGACTTTTATGTGCGTCTGGACAACATACACATGTGTACCAGTTTTCATGTTCCAACTCCAAAAAAATTGAAAGATAAGTGTTTGATGAGACCTACTTTCTGTCGCCACTAGGTGGCACTATGAGTATCAGGAAATATGGTTATGTAAATGTATTCAGGGCACTACAAACATGAATCATCTGAAGTTTGATGGAGATCGGACTACTTATGCCAAAGTTATAGCAATTTCCTGTTTCGTGGCGAGACATCAAAATGAAACCCTCTGAAGCCCGCATAGACACAATGATACGTCACGTTTGTGTACATCAAATATAGACCACAGCATTGAAATTTCAGGTTAATCCAAAGATAAGTGTCTGATAAGAAGCACTTCGTTTCTACACTAGGTGGCGCTATGATTATAATTAAATATGGTTATGTAAATGTGTTCAGGGCAGGACTAATATGAATCAAGTTTGGTGGATATCAGACCATTTACGCCAAAGTTATAGCAATTTCATTTTTCATGGCGAGACCTAAAAATTCAAATTCACGTCATTCAGCATTGGGCAGATCCTGTAATAGCATTTGGTCACAACGTAGTCAGGCTCACATTAACCAAGTTTGGAGCAAATCTGATTAAATTTGTAGGACAAGTTCGTTAAATCACAAGACGTGTGAAATGCCAAAAATTCACCACGGAATTCAAAATGACTTCCTGTTGGGTTTAGACAATGGGCCAAGAGACTTTTTTGTGCATCTGGGCATGATACAGGTATGTACCGATTTTTGTGCACGTCTGTAAAACATGGGACATGTTAATAGGGACTCAATAGGGACCTCTGCCTTTGGTCAAGGTCCCTAATTATCTGTACTCTTCTGGAACTTTTCCATTTTTGGATTTGGACTCCATAGCTAGCTTAGCAAGGGAGACTCAAGACTTGCCACCACTTTTCAAAGGAAAAGGTGCCAGGCTGTTGATGTATGATGCACATTTTAGTTGATGAAATGTTAAAAGGTTTTGTTTTTTTTCTTTTTTTATACTGTTTATAGGAGAATGTAAGAATTTCTTTAGGCCTACAACAATGATAAATAAAAAAATGTGTGTTTTTCATTTCCATATGTTTTTTTTTCTCAAAGACACAGGGAGCTACTGGAGAGGGGCTAAAGATCCACATAAAGCTGCAGAATTGCAGGTTGCCTACCCCTGCCTTAGGCTATATATATTTTATTGTGTGAAGCATTACAAATGTTTGTGTAATTATGGAGACCTCTTGCACTCACACTCTCTCACTCCCTCTTGCATTCTGCCACACCCTCTGATCAACCTATTGAGACCAGGGGCCTGTATCACGAAGCAGGATTAATGTCTTAGCGAGGTAACTTCAGGGTTAACCCTGGGTTTTCTGTCTCACAAAGCCGGTTCATTTCTTATCGGGGTAGATCACCATGGTAACTTACTCTGAACGGCTATCCTGCTCCGGAGCAGGGTAAGTTCAGGGTTGAATCTGATCCTATAAAAAGCACCACCCACTGGCCAATCAGCTGTTCGGAAAAAAATGACTTCGCTGACAGAAATGCAGCCCAGTCATGACGGGAAGTTTAATTCATTTGATTGATTTTGATTTGAAAGTTTATTTTGAACATTAAAAAAGAAAAGAAAGCAACAACAACAGACAATGACAATGAAAAGATTGTTCAAAAAGGAGTGGAAAGAAGTCGAAATTTCATCCCACCCCTTCATAAGAAAGAAACTGATCATTTGCGGACACTTAATAGCACCATTAATTAGTGCCAACATTTTTTGTTGTTGGAGGAAATGATCCCTGTTAAAGATAATGGGCCTAACTGACAGCTTTGCTGCTGGAAATGTGGAAAGTTGCCTATCATGTCTACACTTCATGGTGTTTGAGGGATTTTCCTTTTTGTTTTTGAAAGAGGGAGACTAGGTATATTTTTGCACAGCTGTTAATTTCTAACACAGCTCAATATCAGGATGATTTTATTCAGACTATCAATTTGGTGTTGATATGATTTAATTGTGGCGTCAGCTTTAAGCTTTATTGTAGCATATATAATGTTATGACAAAGAAGACCAATTTATCAGACGCAATGATGTTAGACGATAATTGTAATACACACAATTCATCTGGGCAGCATTGATTTCATGGGATTCAAGGGTGTGATCAGTGTCAGATGTACAGGTACAGGTACTGTAGCTACTTGAACCAGTGATGAGTAATTTAACCTGCACATAATTTTATTTGCTGCCTTGTTTTGTCTTGATTTTTCCCTCTCTCCTCCTCTCTTTCTTCTTTCCTGACCTGTTTTTTTTTCTTCTCTATTATGTGATTTCATTGATGTTTTGACAGGGGAATTTCTTTGATAAGCTTTTAGTGGTTTCTAACCTCTCTGGCACTTTTCTTTTTTTAATCTTGTAAATTTTATTTTTAACATTATGTGCAAATAAACTAATCTAAACTAAAACTAAACATTATTCATCCCATTATGTGTTGTCACGCATGTTTCCTCCTCCTGAAGCTGCCACGGTGTTGGCCTTTTCTGTAATGTTGCTTTTCTCCTCCTCACATTTTAGTAGAATTTATCTCTGATACTCACATACTTTTTTTTTCGCACATACGGCACTCTGTGAGGACGCTCAGTGATGCTGCGCTTCTCTCATGATTGTGATTGGTTGAGTTACCGAGTTGATATCCAGCGTGGTGATACCACTTATCCTGATTGCCATTGTTAGGGTTAGTCAACCCAGGATAGGTCTGGGTAATCCAAGAAAGGTTGATTTCGTTTCGTGATACAGGCCCCAGGTGAGACTTGATTGCCCCCTATTCTAATCACTCATTAAAAGTTGCTGTGTGCAGCCGCCCTCAGGCTTGTCTCATCTGTCCTCGCCCCATGTTTGAGGAAGATCATGTCACAATAAGGTATGCATCTTATCTGCCTCCTTTCTAGCTGTTACCTGTGTGCATGTTAAGTGTCTCTCTGGCATCTTCACAGGCATTGTTTGCAGTAGGACCTAACTAGAGGGTAGCATTCACCCCCATCCCCCGACACCACATGAGTGTGGCATGTGTGTGTGCCGGAACACGATTGTTTGGTCACTGTAACCTGTTGCCCAAAGTATGCGACTGTTTATCACTGTAGTTTCACACATGTGTGTACATATCATACTTCTGACCAAATGTCATATTTTGGGTAATGTCAGTCTATTGTAGGAACAAGGAGTATGATGTTGGCTTCCCATATGCACTAGTTCTGTTGTACTTGAGTAAAGGTAACCGTTGTTCAACTACCTAGTAGTGTTTTCTTACTCAAGTGAAGGCCTATGTGTTAATCTTATTTCTGTCCTTTTGTCCTATTAGGCGGAGCTTTGTTGCCACTGCTGTTTTTGTCCTGTAGCTAATTTAGTTTTCATACCTTTTTTGGGGTTTTTTTTTGCTTCCATTCATTTGTGGTAGTTAATTTGCATTATTTTCTATCTATAAAGCAGATTCAGTTAGCTTTATCCTGTCTCACTGTATGTGTATATGGGTTATGTGGAGGCCCGTAACAGGTAAAGGAGCTATTTTACTCTGTTTTGTAAATCTTTATTTTGTAATTTGACGTGGGTGTGTAGTCTACATAACTGGGGGCTTGCGATATTGCTGGGTCTGTTCTGCCAGTGGCAGGACGGTTGGGTTGTTTTATCCCTGTAGGTGGTTGGTCACTAGGTGGAGGTTTCCAACTATCCAGGCCTTAATATGTGTGTATGTCCGTGTGTGTGTCCGTGAGTGTGTGTGTGTCCATCTGCATGGAGAGTGGGATATTTCTTTATTGCAAGCGTTTGCTGTGTGTATTAACCTGTGTGCCCCTTTTGTCTTGCAGTACGTGTGTAAACCCCCTTCTCCATACTGTGGGTTTTCCTGGCACCCCCCCCCCCCCTTTTTGGTAATGAGCTCATCTTAAAAATATTAACTTTTTAGAGTGTGTTGTTTAAATAATCCCATTTTTAACCTTTAGCCTCCATTTCAGCTTCTTTCCCCTGTAAGATAGTTACTTGTGATATAAATAAAAGTGATTCTATTTTAAAACTAGAAATTCACGTCTCTGCTCCTTTTCTTTCCAAAGAACTTGTGTATTGCTTGATTTATGTATGGCGCCCCTCAAAGGTCAATTCGGGAGATTTTTTTTGGACTGACTTTTGCGTCCCCTCGCAATCCTTTTGTGTTACCTCGCAATACATTGTGTTACCTCGCAGTACTTTTTGTGTTACCTCGCAATAACGTTTTGGATTCCCATGAACCACCATTGTCCACATTGATTGGTGACCAACGTAAACTTGTATAAAGCTGGCGAGATCTCCATTTAAACTCTAGTGTTGTTGTCATTGTCTTTCATGCCATTGTGTGTAGCTTACTTAATTAGGTTCGGGAAGCGGCACCGTGCCGGTTCTGTGTGAGTCGAAATGCGCTATTTGTGACTCTAGGCCCAATCCTGCCACTGATTGGCCAGTCTGACATTCTTCATAATATATAAAGAACGTTAGTGAAACACATAGGCCTCACAGAAACATGCGTTCATTTGGGGACAAGTTATTGGTCACATTAATCGTTCCACAGGCGAAGGACCCCTGAGACATACAGTAAATACACCGGTTGTTAGTAACTTTTAACATACATGAGTCTTTGAGACTCTTGGCTCTTGTCCCCTAACTAATGCTTGTTTCTGTTTTACTAACAATATTTTCACCCGATAAAGTCACATCCCATTATTTCCCGTTATTTCCTCTGTAAACCTAACATTACAGCAGCCTACAAGCATGCTGTGTCAATAAATCAGCTCAGACACTGTTAGACATATAGTATTTTGCCTAATAACATCATGCTACAGCAGTAATAACGTCAGCTTTAGTCAAATGGCTCTAGCTCTCCTGGTAAATGTCATAAACTCTGGACACATTTTCCCTGTATGTTGACATGATAATGGCTGTGTTTCCCAGAGCTTCCCAAGAGCTGAACAGGCTCTTAACAGTCTTCTCACAGATCCAGCCGCGGCAGGCAGATTAACATTACACTAAGCAAGGAAATGTTACAACGGTGCACACTGTATATATTTTGATCTGTTTTTTACTTCAGATTTATATTGTTTAGCATTAATTTGTGACAGAAAAGAATGAATTTCATTCTGCAGGGAAATGTGTGTCCTTACTGTGCATATGACAATAAACACTTTGAATCCTGAACTCGTAGATGTCTCTTTACCATACAGTGAACTTTGTATCCCGAGATTAGAGCAAAATAACAAGGAAAACCCATCCCAAGTCAGAATGAATATTGTAACAGTCACAAGGCTTCTGTTTCACCTGTCATCAACATTTAAAACAGAACCATCTACTTCTGTTATTTTTGGCCCATCTGAAAGTTATATTGACAGGACTGATACACAAAGATAAGGGTTCAAGTGCACAGAACTCTTTAGAAGTCACAAATGGTTTGGTCCACAGGCAAGCAGTCAGAACAGGCAAACAATCCAAAAAGGGCTAGAGAAAAAGGTGAGGTCACAACATGAAAGATCTAAATGACCGAGAATACTAACACAAGGAAAATACTTGACACTAGGTACAATGACTAACTGGCACAAGGAGCAGGGAGCACACAGACTAAATACACAAAGGAGGTGGGGTAATTGGAAACAGGTGAAAAAAAAACAGGGTGGGAACAATCACAGAAGCAGGAAACACACAAGAGCAGAAAGTGGGGATTTGAAATGAGAGGAGAGGTGAGTAACAAAATAAAAAAGGAAATTAACGATGATATATTTCTTCGTCAATATGTAGTTCTAATAACAATTTTCCTTTTGATTTTTATTGGAGAATAATAAAATACCCTAGAATGTATTACACATTATTACATGTAAAGCACAAGCTTATGGCTTGTAGGAAGCCTATTTTGCAATCATAGAGTGAAAGAAGGAGAGAAAAAGGTAACATACATACTTTCCACCCCAGAAGATTTTGGTGGTGATGACTAAACTGGAACGCCTGCATGTGAGAACATACATAAATAGAAATCAGACTGTGGTAGTTGCCTACTCTCGGAAAAACACAGGGAAACAATTTATTTCAGTGACAATAAACATCCAGACATTATCAAGCACATTGCCAAATTCAACACAAAAATTAAAATCTAGTTTTAGGGCTGGGCGATATGACCTCAAATCAATATCATGATTAACAGAACATTTTACCTCGATTACAATTAATGAATGATTATTTTATCGTTTGAAATGAAAACATCTTACGAAAAAGGTCACATTTTAGTTTTAATGTAAGTAAGTTCCCTGAAAACATAGAAAATAAGTAACTTGCATTTCTTGCAAACAAAATAAATTATTTTAAATATTGCCATGTGAAAAATTAGAAAATAACTTAAGGTTTGTAAATTTGTAAATAACTTAGTGTTATCAAAAGCTGTTTTGTGGAATCACTTGTTGCTGGCCGTTTGGCAGTCTGTCTTTTTTTAACTGGGCACTGTTCATATTTGGTAACGTGATTGTGCTCCAAGTGCTAAGACAGATTGGTGGTATTATCTTTGGTCGCTGAAATTTTTTTCCACAGTGTTTACATTTGATTTCTTTCTGTTCAGTGTCATCTTCACAAAAGCCAAAATGTGTCCAAATGATGGACATGGCATTTCTCTTTGCTACAAGCTGCTCAAGTTGCTCTGTTGGCTTGGTGTTTGAGTTCCCCTTCATGTTGCTTCCAGGTTGCGGACTGGATGGGGCAGATTCATGTAACTACACACGCAGTAGTACGTTGATGTAATTTCTTGTTGCCAGTTAGTGGTGATATAACTATAACTCAATTTTGGCACGTAGATGTCATGACGCTGGGACTCTTATGCAGCATGAGAAATTTGGACACTGTATCCACAAATTACAACTTCCTGTTTTATAGCGTGAAGTGCAAAATGTTTGCTATCTTAACAAATTAGAGGTGGAATTGGTCAGCCTGCTAGGAGAGGTAAATCTTAAGTATAAAACATTTAATTTCCTGTTGTCAGTAGATCACACTATGTTAGTGCAAAAAATGTCCACAGGCAGGGACTCTTGCCAAGCAAAAGAAACTTGGGTCAGATTGGACAATGTGCATTTGAATTATAACAACTTCCTGTTTAATGGCAAAACATGCAGTCGCTTTTTAAAACAAATTTGAGGTAGATCTGGTCAACCTGCTAGGAGGAGTACATCAAAGTGTAAACCATGTCATTTCCTGTTGCTTGTAGATGGCACTATAATTAGAGGTAAATTTCCAGTACGCTTAGGTCTTCAGGCCTGGATTTGTGTGGGACGTGAAATTTGGGGCAGATAGAAAAATATACACTCAAGTTAAAACAAATCATGGTGAATAATGTGTCGTCAGTGCAACAGTGTTCAATGTAATATCACAGTCTTCACAAGACACCATCATTAAGATCGTAGGGCTTTGATTACCATATTTGAAGTGGATCTGGTCATCCCACTGGGAGAAGTACATCAAAGTATAAAACATGACATATACTGTTGCCACTAGGTGGCTGTGTAAATATAATTTTTAGCATGTAAATGTCTTCAGGCCCTGACTCTTTTCTAACATGTAAACTTTGTGGCAGATTGACAACAGAGACATAAGAAGCAACTGTACCCAGAACTATAGTTCAATCATTCCACAGTCAGAAACAACCATGGATTACTAGAACCATCCAGGATGCCATACACACGTACAAGTAGTAGGGTAGCCAACAAGCAAAAACAACTGAAGCAGAGGTTAATGGATGGGTGGGTGCACCTCTGACACCTGTCTTCTTCCTGAACACCAAGAAAGTATCAGGAACAGACTGTAAAAGTGGGCGGGTCCCTAAACTATGCACTGGCCAGGCAGCAACAGTGTTTACAAGAATCTCCTGTCTGTCATACCCACGTGCTTCAAGAAGTCCATTCTTATCAGCATTCTTGCACCAAGGAAAACAAAACCAACCTGTCTGAATGACCAGAGCCCAGTGGCTCTAACCTCTCTAGTGATGAAGTGCTTTGAACGACCCACTACAGTTTGCCTACCATCCCAAACAATTTACAGAAGACGCCATAGCACACATGTTCCACACCACCCTGTCTCCTCTGGAAAAGAAAGGGAGCTCTGTGAGATTGCTGTTCATTGACTACAGCATTTAGCATCATAATTCCCTCCAGGCTGGTCACAATGCTCAAGGAGCTGGGATTAAACACCTCACTGAGGATGTGGATCCTTGGCTTCCTGACAGGCAGATCCCAGGTGGTGAGAGTGGGCGGACACATCTCTTCCCCTCTCGTCATAAACACAGGAGCACCTCAGGGCTGTGTTTTGTGTCCCCTGCTGTTCTGCCTGTACACACACGACTGTGTAGCCACTTCTGATTCAATAGTGTCAGGACAACAACCTACTCCTGAACATTATCAAGACTAAAGAGTTGATTGTGGACTTTGGGAGGAAACAAGAAAGGAACTACACCCCCCTTAATATCAACGGTCAACCTGGTCTCACTCCTAAATTGTCGAAATCTGGTGCTTGGACAGTGACTTCCAACATCAGATACTAATGGACAAAGCTGTCCTTTCCTGTCCTTGATGGGCATGACATATAACACAACAGCATCAGCCTCTAGTGTGACTTACAACAAACTTGTCGACAGCACTTTCAGAACAATAACAATGGCATTAACATGGCCGTAACAATTATTTAGTGTCCCTGTTATAAGGCAGCTAACTTTGTCTTTTGCTCGGAAGGTAAGGAGCTCCTTGACCTGATTTTTTTCCCAATTTGTGGACATAATCAACTGCTTCTCTTCTTTGAGTTAGCTGCTAAGTGCTACAACTTTATTTCCAATAATTTATAACACAGGTGAACACATACTTCACAGGCTATAAACAGCTGTTTATTTGCGGAAAGTTTGCAGGTGTTTATAGAGCTAAATATCTGACTTTTTATGCAGTTTCTTGGCTTGACTCAACTTTTCTGGTGAGCATTTGGAGTCCTTTTTGTGTTCAAGTGTGGATAGAGATTTTTTGTAAGACCATGGTTGTGTGGACATACTTATGAGTTTTAAACCTTCTAACATGATACTACCAGTTTTAAGATTATCAAGTATGCACAAAGAATCTAAAACTCTACCTCCAACCTTTCTTCTTTATGATACTTCCCAAGACAACTTCCGCCCTGGAAAAGAAGATTAGGACAGAGAGAGAGAGAGAGAGAGAGAAGGAGGGGGAGCAAGAGAGCGAGAGAAAGAGCGAGAGAGAGAGCGAGAGAGAGAGAGAGAGACAGAGAGAGAGAGAGAGAGAGAGAGAGAGAGAGATTATTTTGATGTCACTCTAGTAAATATACATAATCGAACCAGAACACCAACCAGGATTTCAGCATTGAATTCTAGTTGAAAACAGGGTGATATTTTGTCTGAATGTGTAAGACCTCTTTTCACCCTCTTTTCAACCAGCTAAAATGCAGTTATAACATCAACATCTCAAAATTACAAATTTGTTTAATTATTTTGAGAATTTGTTCAGTTGTAGGTCACAAGAGAGACAATACTGATCTTAGCCAACATTTTTTTCCATTGAAAAGATGTTTAAAAAACTATGTGACTATGGTCTGGGTGAAAAGATGTTCAGAGTCGGTTTAAAAGTGAAAGTTTTTTCACCGACTATTTGAAGACGTTCACATTTAGACCACATTTCACCAGGATAGTGACTTTTTTATCCTCCACAGTGTGCAAATAATTGTCTGTCATCATTTTGGAGCCTAACTAAGAAATCACACCAACTTTCTCAGTTGAAAGTCAATATTGCAAATCCTGGTGAAATATGGTCTAAATGTAACTGTTAAATCAACGTCTTCAAACAGTCAGTGAGAATAAATTCACTTTTGAATCTATTCTAAATGTCTTTTCACCATCACTGTTTTTAAACACCTTTTAAACCTCAAAATTATCACTGTAATATAAAACTGTGAAAGTGGTTCTGGCTTTAGGATGACAACAAGAGTCAAGCAGCAGCATACAAATTATATACTTAGTTATACTAACATATTTACAGCTTCAACTTAAAAGGCAAAGAACTTTCATGTAGTTTTTTAGAAAGAAGTCCTAGCTTAGGTGTGATTTAGGAAAGTTCTCAGAGCAACTCTGAGCAAGGAATGGACAGAAATTTTGACCTTAGTGAGGTGCCGTTGACCCCATTGCTAGGTATGATGCATTCGTTTAACAGATATGACTGGTTGTCACAGACATGCCCTTTATTGCGCCTACAAGGTGTGGACACCCAGTGGAAATTAACTGAACAGCTGACTGTGAAAGTGTTGTCACTATTAGTGGGATCAATCTGCTTATGGAAGGTACACAGACCCAAGTCATCACTACTGCACTGTTGCATTTTTAGTTTTCCAAATGTCTTAATATTGTGATCATTTTATTTCTGGCGTTATAGTACTACTGAGTTGGGTGGGAAATGTGTGTGTGTATCCCTGATGACATCAACCATACATATCAGAGCACAATCTAATCTGTAGCATTTCATTTACTCACTGTCATCCATTGTTTGAAGAATATTTCTCAGACCTCTTTGTCTTTCTGCCATTTTCTCTCTGCTTAAGAAACTCATACGCCTCTGAAAAGTTCTCCTCCCTACTCTTCCACCTTAGGAGCTCTTTTAAGGTCTGAGATGCTTGGTGAATAACTATTATCTTTACGAGGACCTAGTCTTAACTTTAAGGGGAAATTCTAAGAAAATGTCACAATTGTAATAACTTTCCTAGAATAACATGAATAGGAGCAACTCCTTGTACTGGGAAGCTTTGTGAATATGGCCCCAGTTCTTTACACATATACTTAGCAAATTAACAGACTATTTAATTAGCAATGTAAACTGTAAACAAACCAACATTAAATAAGCAAAAATAGCATCATAATACTGTCATTTTCTGTTACATAGCATAAGTCATTTGGCTTCATATTTATTGGTTCCCTCACTCCAGAACGTGCACTTAAAAAGGTACAGTGTAAAGCATGTTCTGGTGCTTCATTATGTCTCTCCAACTGTCATTAGCCCTGCAGAATGACAGCTGACGTTAACATAAACAGAATATCTTAGGCAAATGAATATCACTATATAGTATAATGAAGGGACAGTATGTGCTACATACCTACACTGGGAGATACCTCCTTGCAGTTTAGGGCTATTGTGAGAGTGTGAAGTGGAATGAGTCACTTGGGTGCATGCACAGTTCTTTAAGCTGTCTTCTTAAAACATCTAAGATTATATTTATTTACTGCATAGACAATTCTGATTTAATGTAATGGTCTAGTGGTCAGAAAAGACACCTCAAAAGCCGCTACTACAACCTTTGTTGGTCATTTCATCAAACATATTGCAGAAGGTCTCTCTTTATAAGTGAGAGACACCTACTAATTTTGATACTGTTTTTGATATTTTATGTCATAGGCCTGTTTCCTTACATCAGAGCTCATATTTCTTACCACTGTATCATTTGTTCTTGAATATGACAACAGTATTTTTCTTACAGTGGAAAAGTTTGTTACCACATGGTTTTTAGGTGGTATTGTTAACGGTTATGAGCAAACTTACATACAGTATATGAAGTATGTTGATGAAATTTTCTGTTTGTAAGAGCAAAACTACTGTAAAACTTAGTGGTATGATAGCCCAGGCTATCATTTGCTTAAATCACTGAAATCAATAGGCCTATATTTGGGACAGGTGTCTATATGGGACAGGCCTTTCATTTCAAAACTGTCAATCAGCAAAGATTGGGAAATACAATCAAATTGTTCATTTAAACCAGTTTGATTATCACTTGTTTAAAAATTAGGTTTCAGATGATGATATCAATTATGAATCATTCATCTGATCTTGCTCCAACAGACAGTGCATCTGAGAGAGAGGGAGTTACGGCACTCGAGGGTTACAGCACTGGCATACCGTCACAACACCACTGTTAAAACAATATTCACAACTTGGATTCATTTTTATGAAAAACCAATATGATTCTTTTGATCTGAGGACCTTCATGGACTAAAGGAATATGAATAATTTACAAGGTAATGGAGGAATGGACACATAATTTGAGGTAGCCTACAACCCAGTTTTATACATCCAAAGAACTTCTATAAGAAAAAATGAACTGTTTGGCAACCAGACCAGGCGTCTAATTTTTCAAAATGTGTAGCCACACCAGGCTAGTAAAAGGGACTGGGTGTTTAATTGGGACTAGGCTTTTAACTGAAGTTTTACAGTAAGTGGAGCAAAGTTCTTTGTGAATATTTTCCATGAACTATAGCAATTGCATTTTAAGCAACAAAAGTGTGATGTGGATTAAGGTCTATCTGAATAGGTCAGCAAGTGCCAGCTGATCTTCTTTCACAACTCCCTTGCTGATTGGCATATTCCATTGGTCTTACACATTCATTTATTGTGAGTTGTATGTGGCCTCTTACTGTGGATGTAACACTTGGTCATTTAAATGCTTTAGCCGAGAGAGACGTAGAAAATCCTGAGAGAGATGTGGTTTTGCCTGGACTGATTGTTCAGTAGAGTGAAGAGCCTATTTAAAAAAATTGCTCTTTTCGAGTTGGGAGAGAAGGATCTTGGTTCACCTATGTCAATCAGTTCAATCAATCAATTTTATTTATAAAGCCCAATATCACAAATCACAATTTGCCTCACAGGGCTTTACAGCATACGACATCCCTCTGTCCTTTGGACCCTCACAGCGGATAAGGAAAAACTCCCCAAAAAAACCCTTTTAACGGAAAAAAAATGGTAGAAACCCAAGGAAGGGCAACTGAGGAGGGATCCCTCTTCCAGGACGGACAGACGTGCAATAGATGTCGTACAGAACAGATCAGCATAATAAATTAACAGTAATCTGTATGACACAATGAGACAGAAAGAGAGAGACAGAGACAGAGAGAGATGCAGGACAGATGGTAATGACAGTAGCTTACAACAACATTAATGAAAGTAATAATATAATAATTAATAATAATATATTAATATCTGATAGTATACAAATGTGACAATAGTCATATGTGTATAATAACAGTAGAAGTATGACTAATGATAACAGGAGCAGCAGGAGGCATCTGGCAGGACCACGGCAGCAGCACAACCACACACGTCACACTATCCAGGCACCGCTGCAATACGAGTTGACCTGAGAGACAGTGGAGCACAAAGGCTCCACTTGTGCTTTGTGCTTCACTCTGACAGACATTATGTGCACTCAGAGTTAATTTGATATGAGTTGAGTTTTCCTAACTTAGACCAGCTAAGCTTGATGAACTTTGTAGTTATTGTTTTCACTTTTTGCACATGTACAAAGAAGGACATGATCAATATATCTTTATTAACAGGCTATGTACCACAGTCTTTTAAGGTAGATGTAATTAAACCTCTACTAAAAAAGCCCACCCTGGATCCAGAGGTGTTAGCCAACTATAGACCCATATCTAATCTTCCCTTTCTTTAAAAGATCCTTGAGAAAGTAGTCGCAGACCAGCTGTGTGATTTTCTCCATGATAATAATTTATTTGAGGAATTTCAGTCAGAATTTAGAGTGCATCATAGCACTGAGACAGCACTAGTTAAAATTACAAATGATCTTCTGATTGCGTCAGACAAAGGACTCATCTGTGTACTTGTTTTATTAGATCTTAGGGCGGCATTTGAAACAACTGACCATCAAATTCTGCTACAGAGACTGAAACATTTAATTGGCCTTAAAGGTTCTGCACTAAGCTGGTTTAAATCTTATTTATCTGATCATTTTCAGTTTGTTCACGATCATAATGAATCATCCTTATGTACTAAAGTTTGTTTTGGAGTTCCACAAGGTTCTGTGCTCGGACCAATCCTATTTACTCTATGCTTCCTTTAGGTAACATCATTAGAAATCACTGTAAATTCCATTGTTATGCGGATGATACGCAATTGTATTTAACAATGAAGCCAGAAGAAACTAATCAATTAACTAAACTAAACTTCATAATTGGGGCGGCACGGTGGTGTGGTGGTTAGCACTCTCGCCTCACAGCAAGAGGGTTGCCGGTTCGATCCCGGGCGTGGGAGCCCTTCTGTGTGGAGTTTGCATGTTCTCCCCGTGTCAGCGTGGGTTCTCTCTGGGCACTCCGGCTTCCTCCCACAGACCAAAGACATGCAGACTGGGGACTAGGTTAATTGATAACTCTAAATTGTCTGTAGGTGTGAATGGTTGTTTGTCTTTATGTGTCAGCCCTGCGATAGTCTGGCGACCTGTCCAGGGTGTACCCTGCCTCTCGCCCGATGTAGCTGGGATAGGCTCCAGCCCCCCCGCGACCCTCAAGAGGATGAATCGGTTAGAAGATGAATGAATGAACTTCATAATTGCCTTAAAGACATAAAAATTTGGATGAGCACCAATTTCCTTGGGTTAAATTCAGACAAAACTGAAGTTATTGTTCTTGGCCCCAAACACCTCAGACACTCTTTATCTGATGACATAGTTTCTCTAGATGGCATTGCTCTGGCCTCTAGCACTACCGTAAGAAACCTCGGAGTAATATTTGACCAAGATTTGTCTTTTAATTCTCATTTAAAACAAACCTCATGGACTGCATTTTTTCATCTGTGTAATATTGCGAAAATTAGGCCTATCCTGACCCGAAAAGATGCAAAAAAAATTGGTCCACGCTTTTGTTACCTCAAGGCTGGATTACTGTAACTCTCTGTTATCAGGTAGCTCTAATCTTTAAACGCTCTCCAGCTAATTCAGAATGCAGCAGCACATGAACTAACAGGAACTAAGAAACGAGATCATATTTCTCCTGTTTTAGCTTCTCTGCACTGGCTCCCTGTAAAATCCAGAACTGAATTTGAAATCCTATTGTTAACTTATAAAGCTCTAAATGGTCAGGCTCTGTCATATCTTAGAGAGCTCATAGTGCCATATTATCCCACCAGAACACTGCACTCTGAGAACGCAGGGTTACTCGTGGGCCCTAAAGTCTCCAAAAGTAGATCAGGGGCCAGAGCCTTCAGCTATCAGGCTCCTTTCCTGCGGAATCATCTTCCTGTTGCGGTCCGGGAGGCAGACACCGTCTTCACATTTAAGACTAGACTTGAGACTTTCCTCTTTGATAAAGCTTATAGTTAGGGCTGGCTCAGGCTTGCCTTGTAGCAGCCCCTAGTTAGGCTGACTTAGGCCTAGTCTGCCAGAGGACCCCTATAATACACTGGGCACCTTCTCTCTCTCTCTCTCTCTCTCTCTCTCTCTCTCTCTCTCTCTGCGTCTCCACTGTCTGTCAGGTTAACTCGTATTGCAGCGGTGCCTGGATAGTGTGCGAGTGAGGTTGTGCTGCTGCCGTGGTCCTGCCAGATGCCTCCTGCTGCTCCTGTTATCATTAGTCATACTTCTACTGTTATTATACACATATGATTATTGTCACATATGTATACTATCAGATATTAATATATTATTATTAATTATAATATTATTACTTTCATTAATGTTGTTGTAAGCTACTGTCATTACCGTCTGTCCTGCATCTCTCTCTGTCTCTGTTTCTGTCTCTCTCTCTGTCTCTCTCTCTTTCTGTCTCATTGTGTCATGTGGATTACTGTTAATTTATTATGTTGATCTGTTCTGTACGACATCTATTGCACGTCTGTCTGTCCTGGAAGAGGGATCCCTCCTCAGTTGCAAACAAAACTTTTGGATTTGCATTTTTTTAATCAATCATTTTTTACTTGCAATAAAACATTTTTTGATTGCAATATTGATACTTTTGGTCTCAAATCTTTTTTTTTGATTGCAAAACCTATTCTGTTTGATTGAATAATAAAGAAACAAATGTAGCTCCATACAAGTAAAGCTACCCATCTAAAAATCTACTCAAGTAAAAGTAAAAAGTAGTTAGTTTAAAATGTACTTAAAGTAGAAGTTACTTAGTTACTTCCAACAACTTGATGGGGGTCACTCCTATGCAGTGCAAAAATGGTCCAGGGGTCATAAATCCAATCCAAAAACTAGTTATTCTTCTATGATGAACCATAGAATTCAATTAAATTTAGGGCTGCACAATATCATTAGCACCATCACCACTGCAATGTGTTCTTGTGCAACAGTCACATTGTGAGACTCGTAGTATAAGTTCATCATATCAGTATAATGTTAGTCAAAGGCAATATGCTATACTTATTTTGCTGGTTAATACTTTAGATTGTGAAGTTCTCAACTTCCATGACAGACTGATTGTAAAATGTATATTTCATGCAAATACAGCCTTTTCCAATGATGACTTCTTTCCGAATAGAGCTATTCAAGTTATTGGAATACACTGTATATTGCAGTATATATCGCAGTATACAAAATCGTAGTCGCATTGTCAGTTTTGTCTAATATTGCGCAGCCCTCATTCATTTTGACTCACCAACACAACTGTTAGACTGATGATACACAGCAACTTTTTGAGCAATGTTGTTGGGCATTATTCTCAGGGATGCAAACATGGTCAAGAAAGAGAGAGCTTGTTGAAGCGAAATTCTGAATATTAATACACTAACACTAGGCTAATTTGGAAGAATACTGTGTATTTCAAAACAGGACAAATCCATTGAGCAACAGTGTTTCCCCTATATGCAACAAGCAGCAGTGGTGCTCCGCTGCTGCTGATTTATTTTTCGTTTTTTTGTCTTACCTCTTTAGAAACTACCGTTATATTATTTGGTGCTATGGACCCTTCATATCCAGGTCAATTCACACACTTGTGAGTAAAGCATATAAGAGGGGACGAGAGGGCTTCATCTGATCCCTTCATAAACTAAAGTTATATTATTTTGAGTGACGGACGCTTCATATAATAACATAACAATATACTATTTATAGTGTTATACGGTGAAATGTTTCACCTTATAATGTGATGACTTACATTGTTTACATGACGGCATGTCAGTTCTGTCTCTATATGGTCACACCTTTACAATCCTCCTCTGCTCTCTGTATTGCGCAAAGTGGAGTTCGGTCCCGATGTGCACACACACACGCAGATAACTATTGTTTGTCATTGTAACTAGAATGCTGAAGTGGACAAATTTTTTTTCTTCTAGTATTTAAAGCTGTAGTAAACAGCTTCTTCATGTGCACTACCTGGAATGGTAGTTACACTAATTTGCTTATAGCCTGGGAACACAAAGACAGACCCATTTATGTGGCTAAGCACAAACAAATATGTTTCAAGTCACATTTTGATGGCTTTTTGGAATAACAATTTATTTATTTAGTCATACTTACTTTCCAGCATTATACACTTCAGCTGTGTCGAACAGATTGATCCCATTCTCATATGCCAACGTCACCAGCTCCTCTGCCACCTTCAACAACAAAATTTGAGATGATAAAATGAGCAAAGTGTGAAACTGTTCAATTTCTTGTCCCTTTGACCTCTGAGAGGCCCTTTCTGCTGTTGAAGTTGAATTTTTTATTTTTTTTTTTAAAAAGACAAGCAGTTGTATCAAGAATGCTTCACTATACAGCTTTTTAAGAACGACTTTTGAGCTACTAAGCTGGTGGCATGGCTGTAGATAGTTGCTTGATAGGTTCACTTCAGATCTCAACATCTATTAGTACTGCTACTACTCCCTTAATGACCTTGGTCATCTCCAAGTTTTCCTCAGAGGACCATGAGGTTGACAGTTTTGGTTCTGAGTGAAATATCACAACAACTATTGGCTGGAACAGCATGAAATTTGTCACATGTATTGACGGTCTCTAATGGCTTTTTAGACATCTTCCAGATCTCTGAATTGATGCCTTAATCTCCGATTTATTCTATGATTGCTGTGCTAATTGATAACTATTCATTGTGCAATGGGGATACATTGCTGGATTAAGATAACTTTGATTTGATTTTGTGAGAGGCTGCTACACCTGTTGCATCATGATAATGATCTTAAGTCAAATATATATATATATATATATATATATATATATATATATATATATATATATATCTATATATATACAGTACAGGCCAAAAGTTTGGACACACCTTCTCATTCAATGCGTTTTCTTTATTTTCATGACTATTTACATTGTAGATTCTCACTGAAGGCATCAAAACTATGAATGAACACATGTGGAGTTATGTACTTAACAAAAAAAGGTGAAATAACTGAAAACATGTTTTATATTCTAGTTTCTTCAAAATAGCCACCCTTTGCTCTGATTACTGCTTTGCACACTCTTGGCATTCTCTCCATGAGCTTCAAGAGGTAGTCACCTGAAATGGTTTTCCAACAGTCTTGAAGGAGTTCCCAGAGTGCTGTAAGACAGCTGCAGTACATCCAGAATGCTGCTGCTCGGGTCCTGACCAGAACCAGGAAGTACGAGCACATTAGTCCTGTGCTCAGGTCTCTACACTGGCTTCCTGTGGCTCAGAGAATAGACTTTAAAGCAGCTCTGCTTGTGTACAAGTCTCTCCACGGCCTAGCACCAAAGTACATCTCTGACATGTTAGTGCCATATAAACCATCTCGGACTCTGAGGACCTCAGGGACCGGCCTCCTGCTGGTGCCCAGAGTCAGGACTGAACATGGGGAATCAGGATTCCAGTTTTATGCAGCTAAAATCTGGAACAGTCTTTCTGAAGATGTGAGACAGGCCTCTACTCTGACAATGTTCAAATCTAGGCTCAAAACAGCTCTATTTCACTGTGCATATGACTGAAAGGATCTTATCTGCACTCTTCTCTTTTCAAGTTCATTTTATAATGATTATTTATGTTTTTATTTTGTATTGTGATTTTAATGCATTTTCTTGTTCTGTAAAGCACTTTGAATTGCTTTGTGTATGAATTGTGCTCTACAAATAAACTTGCCTTGCCTTGCCAGAGGTGTTTAGCACTTGTTGGCCCCTTTGCCTTCACTCTGCGGTCCAGCTCACCCCAAACCATCTCGATTGGGTTCAGGTCCGGTGACTGTGCAGGCCAGGTCATCTGCCGCAGCACTCCATCACTCTCCTTCTTGGTCAAATAGCCCTTACACAGCCTGGAGGTGTGTTTGGGGTCATTGTCCTGTTGAAAAATAAATGATCGTCCAACTAAACGCAAACCGGATGGGATGGCATGTCGCTGCAGGATGCTGTGGTAGCCATGCTGGTTCAGTGTGCCTTCAATTTTGAATAAATCCCCAACAGTGTCACCAGCAAAACACCCCCACGCCATCACACCTCCTCCTCCATGCTTCACAGTGGGAACCAGGCATGTGGAATCCATCCGTTCACCTTTTCTGCGTCTCACAAAGACACGGCGGTTGGAACCAAAGATCTCAAATTTGGACTCATCAGACCAAAGCACAGATTTCCACTGGTCTAATGTCCATTCCTTGTGTTTCTTGGCCCAAACAAATCTCTTCTGCTTGTTGCCTCTCCTTAGCAGTGGTTTCCTAGCAGCTATTTGACCATGAAGGCCTGATTCGCGCAGTCTCCTCTTAACAGTTGTTCTAGAGATGGGTCTGCTGCTAGAACTCTGTGTGGCATTCATCTGGTCTCTGATCTGAGCTGCTGTTAACTTGCAATTTCTGAGGCTGGTGACTCGGATGAACTTATCCTCAGAAGCAGAGGTGACTCTTGGTCTTCCTTTCCTGGGTCGGTCCTCATGTGTGCCAGTTTCGTTGTAGCGCTTGATGGTTTTTGCGACTCCACTTGGGGACACATTTAAAGTTTTTGCAATTTTCTGGACTGACTGACCTTCATTTCTTAAAGTAATGATGGCCACTCGTTTGTCTTTAGTTAGCTGATTGGTTCTTGCCATAATATGAATTTTAACAGTTGTCCAATAGGGCTGTCGGCTGTGTATTAACCTGACTTCTGCACAACACAACTGATGGTCCCAACCCCATTGATAAAGCAAGAAATTCCACTAATTAACCCTGATAAGGCACACCTGTGAAGTGGAAACCATTTCAGGTGACTACCTCTTGAAGCTCATGGAAAGAATGCCAAGAGCGTGCAAAGCAGTAATCAGAGCAAAGGGTGGCTATTTTGAAGAAACTAGAATATAAAACATGTTTTCAGTTATTTCACCTTTTTTTGTTAAGTACATAACTCCACATGTGTTCATTCATAGTTTTGATGCCTTCAGTGAGAATCTACAATGTAAATAGTCATGAAAATAAAGAAAACGCATTGAATGAGAAGATGTGTCCAAACTTTTGGCCTGTACTGTATATATATATATATATATATATATGTGTGTGTGTGTGTGTGTGTGTGTGTGTGTGTGTGTACATTGTTAAATCAATTTATGCATTCAAAACATTTGTATTTCAGTCAATAAACCCACAGCATTCAGAATCAGAATCAGAAATACTTTATTGATCCCCGAGGGGAAATTGTTTATGTTATAGTTGCTCCTTGCAAGAGAGGAAAGATACGTGAAAATATAAGAAATTTAAACATTAGTATTCACAAATATAGAGTTAAATAAACAGGAATTATTAACAAACATAAACTTAAATAAATATATATATATACATATATATATATTGTAAACTGAACAAGATTATTTACACAAACAAAATATATACAGTCAGGGTGAATGGGGTTATTGCACAAGTTAGATTAAATTATTGCAGTGTGTGAAATAGTCACAGGGCCACTCAGATGGAGGAGTTGTACAGTTTGATGGCCACAGGCAGGAATGATTTCCTGTGGCGCTCAGTGGTACATCTTGGTGGTATGAGTCTCCCACTGAAAGTACTCCTGTGCCTGACCAGCACATGGTGGAGTGGGTGTGAGGCATTGTCCAAGATAGTTCGTAGCTTAGACAGCATCCTCCTCTCTGACACCACCATCAGAGAGTCACACTCCATTCCCACAACGTCACTGGCCTTGCGGATCAGTTTGTTGAGTCTGTTGGTGTCCGCCACCCTCAGCCTGCTGCCCCAGCACACAACAGCATAGAGGATAGCACTGGCCACCACAGACTCATAGAAAATCCTGAGCATAGTCTGGCAGATGTTGAAGGACCTCAGTCGCCTCAGAAAATAGAGACCGCTCTGGCCCTTCCTGTAAAGAGCATTAGTGTTCTTAACCCAGTCCAGTTTATTGTCAATGTGTACCCCCAGGTACTTATAGCTCTCCACAATGTCCACACTGACCCCCTGGATGGAAACAGGGGTCACCGGTGTCTTGGTCCTCCTCAGATCCACAGCCAGTTCCTTTGTCTTTGCCACGTTGAGCTGCAGATGGTTCTGCTCACACCATGTGACAAAGTTATCCACAACAGCCCTGTACTCATCCTCATCACCCTTGGTGATACATCCAACTATAGCAGAGTCATCAGAAAACTTCTGAAGATGGCAGGTCTCAGTGCAATAGCTGAAGTCCGTGGTGTAGAGGGTGAAGAGGAAGGGAGAGAGGACAGTCCCCTGCGGGGCCCCAGTATTGCTGACCACTCTGTCTGACACACAGTGTTGCAAGCGCACATACTGTGGTCTGCCAGTCAAGTAGTCTACAATCCAGGACACCAGGGGGGCATCCACCTGCATTGCTGTCAGCTTGTCACCCAGTAGAGCTGGACGTATGGTGTTGAACGCACTAGAGAAGTCAAAAAACATGACCCTCACAGTGCTCGCCGGCTTATCCAAATGGGTGTAGACCTGGTTGAGCAGGTAGATGATGGCGTCCTCAACTCCAAGTCGGGGCTGATAGGCGAACTGGAGGGGGTCCAAAAGTGGCTTGACCATGGGCTGGAGCTGCTCCAAGACAAGTCTCTCCAGGGTCTTCATGATGTGGGAGGTCAATGCCACGGGTCTGTAGTCCTTGGAGCCACTGGGACGCGACGTCTTTGGCACAGGAACGAGGCAGGATGTCTTCCACAGCAAGGGGACCCTCTGGAGACTCAGGCTCATGTTGAAGACATGCTGAACTACTCCACATAGCTGGGGGGCACAGGCTTTGAGCACCCTGGGGCTGACACCATCAGGGCCTGCAGCCTTATTTGAGTGGAGTCTCATCAGCTGTCTTCTCACATGGTCAGCAGTGAAGCACACTGTGGAGGTGACGACACGTGGGGAGGGGTGTAGTCCTCATGATGGAGAGAGCAGTCAGTGTGACCACGGGGGGAGGAGGTGTGAGGAGGAGGAGGAGGGGGGGGTCAAGCAGGAGGGTGTTGAGGTGTGAGAGGGAGGAGTGGGGGAAGAGGGTGGAGTGGGAGATGGTTGACCAAGACAGACAGCAGAAGAGTCGGGGGAGGGGGGGGGATGGGCAGGTCCAGCAGTGTCAAATCTGTTAAAAAACAGATTCAGTTCATTGGCGTGGCCCTGTCCACGCTGCCTTCAACTCCTCTGTTGTTAGTCCTGAAGCCAGTGATGGTCCTCATTCCACTCCAGACCTCTCTCATGTTGTTCTGCTGGAGTTTCCTCTCCAGCTTCCTCCTGTACCTCTCCTTAGCCTCCCTTATCTTCATCTTCAGCTCCCCCTGTATTGTTCTCACCTCCTCCCTGTCACCAGCTCTGAAGGCCCTCTTCTTTGCATTTAGGATGGCTTTGATGTCCTTTGTTACCCACGGTACTCCTGTGCCTGACCAGCACATGGTGGAGTGGGTGTGAGGCATTGTCCAAGATAGTTCGTAGCTTAGACAGCATCCTCCTCTCTGACACCACCATCAGAGAGTCACACTCCATTCCCACAACGTCACTGGCCTTGCGGATCAGTTTGTTGAGTCTGTTGGCGTCCGCCACCCTCAGCCTGCTGCCCCAGCACACAACAGCATAGAGGATAGCACTGGCCACCACAGACTCATAGAAAATCCTGAGCATAGTCCGGCAGATGTTGAAGGACCTCAGTCGCCTCAGAAAATAGAGACCGCTCTGGCCCTTCCTGTAAAGAGCATTAGTGTTCTTAACCCAGTCCAGTTTATTGTCAATGTGTACCCCCAGGTACTTATAGCTCTCCACAATGTCCACACTGACCCCCTGGATGGAAACAGGGGTCACCGGTGTCTTGGTCCTCCTCAGATCCACAGCCAGTTCCTTTGTCTTTGCCACGTTGAGCTGCAGATGGTTCTGCTCACACCATGTGACAAAGTTATCCACAACAGCCCTGTACTCATCCTCATCACCCTTGGTGATACATCCAACTATAGCAGAGTCATCAGAAAACTTCTGAAGATGGCAGGTCTCAGTGCAATAGCTGAAGTCCGTGGTGTAGAGGGTGAAGAGGAAGGAGAGAGGACAGTCTCGGGGCCCCAGTATTGCTGACCACTCTGTCTGACACACAGTGTTGCAAGCGCACATACTGTGGTCTGCCAGTCAAGTAGTCTACAATCCAGGACACCAGGGGCATCCACCTGCATTGCTGTCAGCTTGTCACCCAGTAGAGCTGGACGATGGTGTTGAACGCACTAGAGAAGTCAAAAAACATGACCCTCACAGTGCTCGCCGGCTTATCCAAATGGGTGTAGACACGGTTGAGCAGGTAGATGATGGCGTCCTCAACTCCAAGTCGGGGCTGATAGGCGAACTGGAGGGGGTCCAAAAGTGGCTTGACCATGGGCTGGAGCTGCTCCAAGACAAGTCTCTCCAGGGTCTTCATGATGTGGGAGGTCAATGCCACGGGTCTGTAGTCCTTGGAGCCACTGGGACGTGACGTCTTTGGCACAGGAACGAGGCAGGATGTCTTCCACAGCAAGGGGACCCTCTGGAGACTCAGGCTCATGTTGAAGACATGCTGAACTACTCCACATAGCTGGGGGGCACAGGCTTTGAGCACCCTGGGGCTGACACCATCAGGGCCTGCAGCCTTATTTGAGTGGAGTCTCATCAGCTGTCTTCTCACATGGTCAGCAGTGAAGCACACTGTGGAGGTGACGACACGTGGGGGAGGGGTGTAGTCCTCATGATGGAGAGAGCAGTCAGTGTGACCACGGGGGGAGGAGGTGTGAGGAGGAGGAGGAGGGGGGGTCAAGCAGGAGGGTGTTGAGGTGTGAGAGGGAGGAGTGGGGGAAGAGGGTGGAGTGGGAGATGGTTGACCAAGACAGACAGCAGAAGAGTCGGGGGGGGGGAGGGGGGATGGGCAGGTCCAGCAGTGTCAAATCTGTTAAAAAACAGATTCAGTTCATTGGCGTGGCCCTGTCCACGCTGCCTTCAACTCCTCTGTTGTTGGTCCTGAAGCCAGTGATGGTCCTCATTCCACTCCAGACCTCTCTCATGTTGTTCTGCTGGAGTTTCCTCTCCAGCTTCCTCCTGTACCTCTCCTTAGCCTCCCTTATCTTCATCTTCAGCTCCCCCTGTATTGTTCTCACCTCCTCCCTGTCACCAGCTCTGAAGGCCCTCTTCTTTGCATTTAGGATGGCTTTGATGTCCTTTGTTACCCACGGTTTGTTATTTGGGTAACAATGGACAGTCCTGGCTGGGACAGTGGAGTCCACACAGAAGCTGATGTAGTCCGTGATGCATTCTGTGAGCCCGTCGATGTCCTCCCCATGTGGCTCACAGAGTGCCTGCCAGTCTGTCACACCAAAACAGCCCTGCAGTGTCTCATAAGCCTCCTCCGACCATCTCCTCACTGTCCTCATGGTCGCAGGCTGGCTCTTGACTAGTGGTACATAGCAGGGGTTGAGGTGCACCAGGTTGTGGTCTGACCTACCCAGAGGGGGGAGGGGGGAGCAGCTGTATGCATCTTTGGCGTTTGCATACAACAAGTCCAGTGTCCTCTCCTCTCTGGTAGGGCAGCTCACATACTGTGTGAATGTGGGTAATGTTGTTGCCATGGTGACGTGGTTGAAGTCACCCGAGATAGCTATGAAGGCACTCGGGTGTTTAGTCTGCAGGCGGGCTATGGCGGAGTGAATGACGTCACATGCCGACGGGTTGGCAGAGGGGGGGATGTAAACAGTCACAATAATGGCATGTGAAAACTCCCTGGGCAAATAATACGGCCTGAGTCCAACAGCAAACAGTTCAATGTCCGGGCAACAGATTTGTTCCTTAATGGAAATATGGTCAGGACTGCACCAGTGGTTATTTACTAGAACAGCAAGCCCCCCTCCTTTTCGCTTACCGCTCTCGGTGCAGTCCCGGTCGGCCTGAACAGTCTGAAAGCCGCTGATGGAGACGTTGTTGTCGGGAATGTCCTGGTGAAGCCATGTCTCAGTGAAACACATCAGACTACATTCCCGGTACTCCTTCTGACTTTTGGCGACCGCTGTCAGCTCGTCCATCTTATTTGCCAGTGACCTCACATTGCCCATGATGAGAGGGGAGACACGGCTTATATCTTCTCTTCTCCGTAAGCCTCCGTTGTCTCAACCCTGCTTTTTTCCGCCGCTGTTTACTTCCTCCCCTGCATCCTCTGTGAGTTTTCCTCCACAGTTCAGCTGGTATCTCCGATGTTCCGGCCGCCAAGCTGGCCGGCCTCAGCGCGATCAGCTGATCTCTGGAGTAAACAATGCCGCCATGAAGTTGTTGCGCAATGGTGCCGGGTCCGAATGAAATAAGTAATTCCAGGGTGAGGAAAACGAGTACAACTCTCTCAGTCAGCATGTTTTGAGAGGGCGCAGTTTCAAAATTACAATCACAAAAAGCAAGCACAAATACCAAACTTAATAAAGCAAAAAAGTAAGAAAACTGAGAAAAACGAGCAGGAGCGACTGCAACAGGCTGCACGCGCGGGCGCATGCGCACTAGGACCTTACAGTGATGGTTACATTTTTGTGCAGAAGACTTTCATAATGTCCTTGCTGGATTGTAAACCACAGCTTAACAGTGCTATAATGTTATGCCTTTGAAACAATATGTTAGTATTGAATTGGCAAAGTTACAAAATGTCTTTTAGTCATAAAGCAGAAAGCTGTATCTTAACTTTATTTAGGCTCTCCGAATCCTCTTATAACCTTGGAAAACTACAAATATACTTTAGCCACCTGAAAGTTGGCTGCTGCATCTCCCTCAACCTCGTAACATCCCGTGGCTATGGCTCTTTGTGCTTTCTTCTCAGGATCAACTGCATGTGCATGGCATATCAATCAATAGTTGTCAGTGAAATCCGCAGTATTTCTAACTTTTCATTAGGGGCAAGCTGGCCATCAGGACGTTTGGGAAGACTCCCAAATGGCCGATCCATTCCAGCTTAACCCTATATGGGCCCGAACGACGCATAGTGCCTCCAAATTCACACCTGTTCTTCTCTATTGATTTTCTCCTCTACCGTACATCATATCACGTGAAACAGCGGAATTGTAGCTTTCCAACAAGGCCAAGCACTTGTCGGTAGTCCAATGTTTTCACAGCGAAAAAGAATGATAAATTTACACTAAAATGATGTATAACAGAGCTTTCATACAGCTCTGCACACACATTACTCTTGGATGGATTACTCGCGAATGCAGGGTCGCACAGAAATGCCAGGCATATCACATGAAAGCGCAGGAGCAGAGCTTTCCAATGATACCACACACATCATTGTGCTGTCATCCCATCACGCTATAAATACAGATTGATTGTCTACAAAATAAAAACCTGACGAATTTCTTTACAACCCATTATACAGATCTTGTTATCAGTCACTTCATATAGTGAGGAATATCGTATCTTACCATGTCTTAGGCTTGCGTGTGTTTCTCCCTGTCTATCCACATTTGTAGTCCGGCTTTCAAGATGCAAATATCTCCATATTGTTCAGTTGACACTCCATCAAACTTTGTATGACAAGACCGGGGGCCTCATTTATAAAGCTTGCTTACGCACAAAACGGGGCTTGAAAGTGGTGTACGCCACTTACCACGCAAAGGTTGTGATTTATAAAGATAAACTTGGCGGGCGAGAATGTGCGCACCTGTAAGCAAACTCTGAGTCATGCGTGCGCACATTTTGGAGACACTGGGAAGTGGCGACGCAGATGGCGAGGTGGAGAAGTGGAGTCAGATTTTTATTGATGTCTCACACAAATTTAATGTCACGCTAGATCCACGTTATCATTGAAATTAAATCCAGTGGCCTTATTCTGCGATTGGAGTGAGTGATAATTATTTATGCTCTCATGTATCCATGGTCCACATGCAGCATAGTCATAACACTAGGGCCAGCATCCGCTCTTGCATAGTTCCTAGAGCTAACAATGCAGTTAAAAACTCTTTCTTTTACACTGGTATCATGGCATGGAATAGTTTGCCAACTGCTACAAAACGCCTCTCATCACGAGGGATTTTTAAAAGACAGGTCAAGCAGATTTTATGGAACAAGGTGGATATTTATTGATGAACTGGATAGTTTTTACAGCTGTTTCTTATTTACTGTATGTATTTTTAGTCTGAGTTTGTCTGCTTCTTGTTTATTTGCTGGAAATAAGTATTTTACTTTAGCATGTCATCCTTAGAATTGCTGTCTTATTGTCTTCCAGAAATAAATCAATCAATCAAAAATTGTTTCATAAAAACGTTGTAAAATCCAACTCAAATCCTGAATTGAAATTCTTTCTAAATACGTATTTAATCCGCACTGCCTCTAATGTCTCATTGTCCACTCTGTGAGCGCAGGAGGGGGAGAGGATGGTGCGACTGCATGGAATATATTTATTTATTTAGCTAAATATTTCCAGTGCATTTATCATGTCTCAAAATACAGCCATTAAGCACAACTGTTACACTCATTTCATCAGCCCTACTTTGACATGTGCTGTTCATGACAAAACTGGCATGAAGAAACATGTTCGCCTATTACACTTTCAGCTTTGAATTGTATTTAAAATTACACATTGTATTTTGGGACAGGGATGCCACAGGTTCATGCTGTAATTCAGGCCGGGAGTATGATCAGACTAATTGCCATAAATATATAACCGTGCGTAATTTCGCAAGATGGCACTGGCACATACTCCTTTTTGCCTCCACCTTTAATAAATGTAATTCTTTATGTCGCACATCAATGTCAAACATCCTGAAATTTAAAAGCAACACATTAACTACATGTTGATAAAGGAGTAGAAATATTTGGTCTACCTTTGGATCAGACCACTTTTTTTTTTTTGTTCTGTCACAGCTGACAGCATCAGCAGCGCTGATCTGTTGCCACTTTTTTTTCGCTTTCTTTTATTAGTGATCACCAAATAAAATCTTTCTTCAGTCCTTCACCTCCCGTTAAAGGGTCTCTAGCTCAGTCTCAGAGAAATTCCGTTTTTTGGTTCATTTCTCACCCATCGCCGTGACTCAAACAACAAGAGAACACTCACATGCCGGCTTATTTATATGCAGGTCGCATTCATGAGGTGATTTGCATGACCATTTATGGTTGAACTAGGGCGTGTAGAGGCGGATCTGGGTGCGCACAACTCCAGGAGGTCTGTGATTTATAAAGAGAACATTGCGCATGTGCATGCGCACGGTTTTATAAATCAGATTATTTTTTGGCGCACGCCATTTTCAGCTTTTGGGTGCACGTCAACTTTTAGTATGAATCCTAAGCACTCTTTAATAAATGAGGCCCCAGCACACTTCACCTTTGCGCACCCAGTTGTGGGTTCAATCCCCTGCCGGGTCATACCAAAGACTATAAAAATGGGATCCATTGCCTCCCTGCTTGGCACTCAGCATCAGGGGTTGGAATTAGGGGGTCAGATCATCACATGATTCCCGAGCACGGCACCGCTGCTGCTCACCGCTCCCTCAGGGGATGGGTCAAATGCTGAGAACAGATTTCACACACTCAGGTGTGTGACAATCAGTGGAACTATACCTTTACTTTACCACGCTCAAGGCTGAGGCAAACCTGAACCAGAGTTAGACTTGCAAGCACAAGGTATGCAACTAGCTTTCCAGCAACAAGGATCTAAGTGAGTTAGCATCCAGTGTCTAACTCTGCAAGGACCCCGAGCAACTGGCTTCCTCGGATCAGAACCTTTGGAACAAGGACACAGCAAAGACTGCAGCTGGAACAGCTCTTCCCAGCCTTTTTCTGCTGGCTAACAAAGCAGTACACCACCTCTTTCCCATCCACTCAAGGATCGGTAAAGTAACAACTGGGCATAGCTTTATCACAGCTTTACAGGCTAAGCAAGACTGTTTAACTTGTTGTATGTGATTTAATGCTGTCATTGAGTTATTGCTGTGATTGTTTGCAGTCAGGTCATTGATGAGTTGGCTTCGCCAAAGCTAAGTGTTTAGTTTGGTAATACTGTTTACAAACAGATTCTTGCACACAACTAAACAATCTCTGCACTAAAACAGACTGTTTGCAACACAAATCACATTCACATAGACTCATTAACAAATAGGCTTTCAACAGAGCTACACCCAACCAGGCATCTCAAAGTTCCCACTTCTTTTCCTTTGTCTTTGTCTTTGAAAAGTCCTACCCCCCTACTGGGTACTTTTTCCAGTGTAAATCTGAGGTTGAGGGAATGTTTTTTGCCTGGGTAATTTCGGTGGAAATGCGCAGAGGTTTTTCAAAATTCTGGGTAAGTGATAATTGTTCCTGCGGCGGATAAGGGGCTATTGATGTGGAATGTCCATGACCAAACCTCAATACGCGATTTGGTCGGGGTGAGAATGTGTTGCCTCAGTGGTGACATGGTCCATTCTGGCTTCCACAGCCACAGACATCCTCATTTTTGTTGAAATCTCATCAGTCATTTTCATCATGAAGAGTTTCCACCTGTTTGAAGTTTTTGTGTAAAATGTAATTTATGTAAAAAGGTAAAAAGAAAGTAGCCAGAAGATGAAAAAGAAATAGGTGGTGCAGAAATATTACAAGCTTAAAAGGGAAAACTGTTGGTGCAAGATGGAGTTTAACACACCAAATTGTCCTATCTTTTCTGTGGTGGAATTACCCACAATTAGCCAGGCCACTCATGAGGCCACAAATGACTGTTGGGCAGCTACAGTGCTTGCTGATGATGTGAGGAAGGACAGTTTCCATTTGTTTTGAGGTTTTGAGAAGGTAGGTAGGTATAGGGTTGGAAGTTCTTGCTCCCAGCCTAACCTTCAATCCCACAAGGTCGGTGGTTGCATGTGTTAATTTCAACCATCTGTGGATCTTTCTTCCACAGATTCTTAATGAGGACTTGGCTTGAGAGGCGAAAGATCCTATGAACCCTGACTGAGTCATGAGATGCAAGAACCTTGTAAATGTACCTCAGGTGTAAATGTAAATGTACCTGTGGGCTTGGAGGTCTCCAGGGGCCTGTGTTTGTATCCCATGGTGTCACTGGTGCAGTTCCACCTCAAGCCTGGTGGCCTTTATATGTCAGCTCTACTCTTGGAAGGCAATAGACCCTTTTAGGGCTGACATAATTTTATAATCTGGAGGCAAAATATGGCTTGCCACCACAGGGCTGTAGGCTACATAGGAGTCTTAAAATGTCATTTTGTTGTGTTATTGGGAGCCAGAATAGAAGGAGTCATGGCTCAAAAAAAATGTCTCACATACCATCCACTTCTGCCCATCAATGAAAACGAAGACAGTTATGGTTAAATGTGATAAGACAAAAGGACTGGATGGGGGTGATCTTTAAAAATGCTGACATGCATAGTGCACACATCAGGTTAGGCAAATAGTATTTACTGTTGTAGGGATGAGTAACATTATCTGTATTAGGGGTTATCATGTCCGCCTAATCAGAAATGGGTGAGGTATTAAGAAGAATAGCCTATTGGATTTCTCTGTAACACTAACATTTTAGCACATTAGCTAGTGGTAGCTTTGATAGCAAAACAAACTGGAGGAAACCGTTCAAGTAACATCCTCTTTTGTAAGATTGGCTTAGTAACCAGCCACAAAGCTGGCCATCCCATCTTCGGCAGTCCTGTCGAATCATCCATCCACTGAGTAAGAGCGTATGGGTCGGCCAATCTGGTCCCATTGGTCAGTGTTTACTTATTTAAGTAAGTCCTGGAGAGTGAGTGACCTGACATGGTGCATTCATAAATTCAGTCTGATGCTCTACACTAAAATGAGAGCCCTGCTGGTCGAAGAAAATGAGGTGCTATATTTCAATATGAATTAACAAATGGTTCAGTTAATCACACTTTCATTCCGGTCAGCACTCTGCTGCTCCGCTTCCCCGGAGAGAGTTCCCTGAGTGTGCTCTGCCATTTTGAGAATGGCAGAATGCACTCGGTGCTCTGGATAACTGGACGGTACATTTCGACAGTGCTCTCTCTTTCTGAATGGACCACTCGCATCATCTTCCACTATTGTCTAAAACAAACGAACAGAACTTGCTAGCTAGCACTAGAGTAAAAGGGTCTATAGTTTGCTGCTTTTGGAACGTGCTTCAGAGGGGAGGTGTTTACTAACAGTTGGAACATTAGTTGCCCACTGGTGGATCTTGAAGCCTCCAGAAAGCCAGTGTTAGCACTGTGTCTAAAATGGTTTTAGATTCCTGCTCAGTGCTGGTGCTGTGGAGACAGTTATTAACATAAAACAACCATTCTACTGTCTCCACTAGAACTGGACTGTGTCTCCCATTGTCCTGAGCATAGTGTTGCTCACTCAGCAGGTACTGCAGGTTGTCCTGAAGGGCAGCATCTGCCACACATAGATGTTGGGCGCTGAGTGTTGATTCATGTCCCTCAAAATAAATTTCAGGACTGCCTTTCTCGCTAGCGATAGCGGAATCTGGTGGAACATATCTTTGATGTGTCCGCTTACTGCTACCACATGCTCCCACAATCTCAGGAGGACACCGAGCAATGGTGGTAGAGGCCCATGGAAAAGCAACCTATTCAGGTAATGTGTTGTGATGATCCCAGTCCTGTCCTTACCATTGTGCCTCACCATATGGTGAGGGGGGAACCCTGAGTTTGTGGACTGGCATGCTTCTTCAGGGGATATCTTGTACACATATCTGTTCTGCTTCTTTTTAAGGATCTCTCTGCAATACACTTTGGCACAGCTTGGCAGAGGTGGGAATGTCACACTTGTGCAAGTCACAACCAAATCTCAAGTCTTAACCTTCAAGTCTCAAGCAAGTCCCAAATTACTGTGGTGAGAATCAAGCAGTCCCTGCTATAATTCGAGCGATAGAAGTCAAGTAATTGCTCAGGTCAAGCAAGTCACAAGTCAAGTCATACATGTTGAAGGAAATGTCAGAGCTTTTCACTTAAAAGCTGAAGACTTTAATGGATTCCCAAATAAGGTTATTCCGTGCCAATCTATGGTTTAGTTTCTAAGATTCTGGGGTGTAAATCACCAGTTTCATCATGATGCGATATTATATCGATTCTTTGGACAGAAAGATATTTGCCACTATTACAAAGTCTGCTGCCATACGATTTTGGTATGATCCGATTCGGGTGCCTGCGATCAATATGAGACGATATCATCTGCCCATTTAACATAATCAATTATAGAAGAAGCTGCCACCCTTCTCTTTTTTGCTTTTGGCCATTAAAGATAAAACAGTGCATAAATAATGTAAATAATTGTATCCGCTTAAGTGCAGTAAAGTTCACTTTATAATGACTCCACTAACACACATTACACAGCACGGCATAAGTTAATCTTCAGGGTTTCTGTCAGAAAGTCCTTTCTGGAAGAAATCTTTTCAATTTAACCCAAACCAGGCTCTTTTTCATCTCCCAACAGAATAGCTTGGTTACATTTCAGTCTACATGCACGTTTTTCAGCCGAACATTGTTGAAACAGGGTTCCTAATTCTGCTGTAGTGAGAACTAGCGGAGTGAGATGCCTGTTGAAGCAAGTAATGTTAAACTGTGTTTTATCTCAGAACAGCATTGTTTATGTACAGCATGTGACAGTGATGCAGACTTTCAAATAAAAGCGTAACCTAAAGATGACGATATAGATCGATGTTTTCATCCGGCATCAATGATACTGGATCGTTGATCATTGAATTGATATATTGATCCAGATAGATAGATCGTTACACCCCTGGAAGTTTCTGTTAGTTACTGACTTTAAACAATAAGCATGCTCACCTGGCTTGCTCTAAATTACCATGACTGTTTCTTGCAAAATGCATCTATCAAAACAGAGACTCCTGTCTGTTGAGCCTTCCTCTTTACCTTGGAGCCAAGGAGACCAAAGATGGAGTGCATACATTACAAAGGTCAAGTAGCCTGACTTCGAGGCCTCTTTTAGGTCTTCTGTTGACCTGACTGTTACCTTAAGCATAATTATCACCCATGTCCTTTACTGACCAAAGATGAAGGCTGTAACACAACAAAATTCCTTCCCAATACAATAATTATGACAATAATAATAATACATTTTATTTATAGAGTGCTTTTCAAGATACTCAAAGATGCTTCATACTGGTTAAAAACGATCACAAAATAAACTAGAATAAAATACACACAACATCATTTACACATTAAAAGCTGTTAGGAAAAGATGAGTTTTGATTTGAACTGGGACAGGTCAGTGCAGTCTTGAATATGTTTGGGCAGTGAGTTCCAGAGGGAGGGGGCAGCTATGGAGAAGGCCCTGTCACCCCAGGTTCAGTGTTTGGTCTTGAGTGGTGGAGTCCGGAGGTTGGCATCAGAGGAGCGGAAGCTGCAGGAAGGAGTGTGGCAGTGGAGCAGGTCATTGAGGTAGGAGGGGGCCTGGTTATGGAGGGCTTTATAAGCGAGGAGAAGGACTTTGAATTTGATGTGTTGTGGGACAGGAAGCCAGTGGAGGTTTTGAAGGACAGGGGTGATGTGATTGCGGGATCTGGAATGGGTGAGCAGACAGGCAGCAGAGTTCTGGATGTACTGGGATTTATTTTATTGAGTTTGGATGATGTACCATAAAGAATGCTGTTACAGTAGTCAATTCTGGATATGATGAAGCCATGGATGAGAGTTCATCACATCCAGAATTACACAAACAAACTTAAGAAGATAAAATAACATAAGCTGCACCCAGCGAATAAATCTAACTTTACATTTACTCAGGCACTATAAATAGAAATATTTTCTTCTCATGCCTCTACTCCACTACATTTATCTGACAGTTGTAGTTACTTGTTACTTTACAAACTAAAATTTTACACATAAAACACATGAAAATGTTCAAGTACAGCTGGAATTATTAGTCAGTAAATGAACTGACAGAAATTTAATTGGCAACTATTTGGATAATCATCTAATTTATGTTTTTCATACAAAACATTTCATAGTTCCAGTTTCACAAATGTGAGGATTTTTACCTGGTTTTTATTATTTTAATAATTCCAATGTATTTTTAATAATGTTTAAGTTTGGACAAAACAAATAGTAGTCACTTTGGGTTCTGGATAAATGTGACACAGTCTCTCACTATTGTCAGTATTATTACAAACCAAATAATCAGTCAACTAATAGAGAAAATAATCGGCAGATTCATCCATAATGAAAATAATAATTAGTTAATAGTTAAAAATGAGCTCCACCTCAACCAATTCCAAAAGTAAATCCTGCTTTTACAATAATGTATGTGTCATCATGATCTTTTGAGGTCTTAAATAGGCTAATACTTGACTAAAACAGTCACAGAGACATTTTTCTCAGCACAGTACTTTTAATACTTGAAGTACATTTTTCTGATTAGACTTAAAAACTTTTATCTAAGTATCAATTTCAGTGCAGGACTTTTGTATTTTTACAGTGTGGTATTTGTACTTTTATAGTGAAGGATTTAAATACTTCCTGTCCAGCTCTGACCCCTGTCTGAATGGACACTCACCTAACAACACCTGCTGCTGTGAGGGAGCATCCCAGGAAGCGCACATACACACACATTTACACAGTAAAATTATGTTAGAAGATCAGGCAGGGATGATCATTATACACAGTGGAAGCCCCAGAACCTCATACAAATAAGTTAGAGGACCACCTAAGCAAATGACAGCCAGCAGCACATGTATTGGCTCTTCTCAGTTATTCCTATGTGTGTGTAACGTACCCAGAGCTGACCATGTGATGCAGGTTGCAAAACACATTCAATACTTAATGACTCAGAGAAAACTCACATGTATTATGTAGGGCTGGCAGAAAAAATTGATACAGCATAGTATTGTGACATCTTATGTGGCGATATTGTATCAATGCATGGATGCCAAGTATCAGTCTTTTATCATATACATTACTATTTTTTCCAAATATACATTTCAATGCAGCTTTTGGTAGTAGAATAATAAAATCGATTGCTTATTCGGTCTACTAGATATTGCTGATGTTTTTTTCCTGGTGAGGTCAGCAGCGGTCTCAGTCAGCGGCATTTGGCAGGAAGTTCATCAAAACAAAGATGGAGGCACCTGAGAAAGAAATCAGAAATGTGCCATTGGCTTTTAAATCAAACGTCTGGACTTATTTTGGATTTTTTAATGCAGAAGGAAAGGAGGACTTGGATATGACACATGCGATTTACAAGCACTGTCATATGAGAGCAAAATAGTTGGGGAATACTATGAACATGTGGGCTCACCTCACACTCAATCATCCAGAGAAAAGCTAATGCTAAATCCGCTTTGCTGAAAAATCAACAAACACTGGACACACTTAGCTCTAGCTCTGAGAGAGCTAAGAAAATAACATAGTCCATCACCTATTTCATGTGCCAAGATCTGTGTCCATACAGCGTTGTTGAAAATGAAGACTTTTGTTACATGCTAAAAACACTGTAACCCCGGTATGTGACTCTGTCCTGATGTTTTTTCACCAACCCAGCTATACCCAAGCTCTACGAAGAAGTTCAACATAAAGCTGAGGAATCTTTGAGTACAGCAGGAAGGGTGGCTTTAACTTGTGACACTTGGACTTCAAGGTCAGTGGATTCATATGTGACTTCAATGAAACATTATCACACAGAAGACTGGCGACTGCTGTCTTGCGTTCTCCAGATTAGAGCACTTCACAAAAGTCACACGGGAGAAAACATTGCAGACCTCCTGCAAAATGCAGAACAAGAATGGAGAATTGCCGACAAAAACCTTGTTGTTGTAACAGACAAACTTCTAACATGGGTGTTGCCATTAGTGGGATACCTGCATATGAAGTGTGGATTACGAGCCTAATTTGTCCTCACAGAGGGTGTTACATTTGGCAACAGTTCAGTTTGTATGCAAAATTCTGACAAGTTTCATGACGGTGTTTGTCAGCCTGTCTGCTTTGCATCACATTTTGCTGCAATAACAATGATTAAAGTCAGACGAACAGACTGAAAACTTTATCTTATGAGGTAAAACAGATACTGACAAAGTTTTCCTTTGGGGAAATAATTTGCATTTGGAAAAGAGGTAATAAATCACCAACGTATCACAATAATATTGTATCATGACCTAAGTATAATAATAATGTATCATGGGTCCTCTGAGTTGGTTCTGTCTGCGCAATACTAGGGGTGGAAATCGCCAAAGGACATGGTGAAGCCCATTATGCGGCTGTACATAGGCTATGTCTTTCATTCTACTGAGGAGAGCTTTGGAAGAGGACAGAGATCTCGTAGGGTAAGCACAACATATGTGGAGTAATGTTTCAAAAAGAAATTGTAAATTGTAGAGCAAGTCGGAAAATCAGTGGTTTGATCCCCTGCTCCTCTAGTCCACGTCTTGATGTATTCTTGGGCAAGATACCAAACCCCAAATCGTGTGAGTGCATGTGAATGTCTAAACTGAGTAGCAAGTGGCATCTTGCATAGTAGCCTCATTAAGCTATACTGCATGGCAGCACTGAGCTCTGGAGCCTATCCCAGCTGACATTGGACGAGAGGCAGGGTAGACCCTGGACAGGTCGCTAGACTATTGCAGGGCTGACACACAGACAGACAACCATTTACACACACATTCACACCTAGCTGCGGCCAATTTAGAGTCACCAATTAACCTCTCCCCAACCTGCATGTCTTTGAACTGTGGGAGGAAGCCGGAGTACCCGGAGAAAACATGCAAACTCCGCACTGAGGGGCTCCCTCCTGGGACCGGACCAGTAACCCTCTTGCTGTGAGACAACAGTGCTAACCACTATACCACTGTACTGCTCCAATTCAGTTCAGTTCAATTCAATTTCATTGATAAAGCTCAATATTACAAATCACAATTTGCCTCACAGGGCTTTACAGCATACGACATCCTCTGTCCTTTGGACCCTCACAGCGGATAAGGAAAAACTCTGGTAATATTATTTGTGGTAATGTTTTCTTTTTGAAGAATGAATGCTCAAGCAGACACTGAAAGTTTGTGTGCTTTTATCTTTTTAACACTGCTTTTTTTTTTTTTTTTTAACTTTTAGGGCCAAAGAATTACATCTTGAACATGAACCAAACATTTTCTGTAATAACTCATGCTCTGAAAATGCCATGCAATACAATAAGAGTACTGAAAATAGATGAAAAGTTCCATGAGGTCACCCTGTGCTTTCTGAGATAATATTTCTGTTTTATCTCAGTGTATTCAATATATTTACCTCCACATATGATATTTTACCAAAATAAACAATAAACAATAAATAAACAACTACAGGAGGTAAGTGTATAAAAGAAAAGCCAAATTACCAGTGTTATATGAAATGAATGTCAATGATGGAGGAGGAAACAAGACAGCTCTGAAAAAACACATTTAAGTGATGTCAGTTTTACATGTTTTATATTTCTATGTGTGATGACTCTGTTTTGGCTTTGGTTTTTGGATGAATTTTGTGTGTTGTTCTCCCTTCCCCCTTCCCTGTCTGTTTCTGTTTCGTGATCTTCCCGATCTTCACTCCACTACTCTGCCAGCTCCTCCGGCTCCTCTTCTGGCTCCATCATGAGTTTATCTGAGAAAGCATCAGCCTGGCCTGTAGCCATTTCTAACAGAAACTCACCCATTTGTCATACCTACCAGTTGTTCACTTCAGAAATGCTCAAAGTGTTTGACCATCTCCTTCAGGGCAAGGAGGCCAGTAGCTGGGTTCTCTCCTTACCTCAAGGTTCAGGTTCCATTTTGTCATAATACATAGATTTTCACATTCTGGCTGCTGAGAGCGGGTTCAAACATTCAAACGTACTGTCTCCTGGTCACAAGTCTCTTTTCCTCTCCAAGTTCTGGTTGATTCTGGTGCTGACGACAACTTTATTTACTCTGAGTTTGTTTCACAGCCCAACCTGCCCATAGGTTCCTCCCCAAGGAAGTGTTTCCACACTATGGTGAACTAGTCGCTCTGATCACCACCATACTATCCCAGTTTCACTACTAGTTTCTGGTAATCATCATGAGACTATTTTCCTCTATATTATTCCTTCACCCACTTCACCCTCAGTTTTAGGTCTTCCCCGGGTAAAGCTCCACAATCCTCACAGACTGGTCCACCTCATTCATTACTAATTGGAGCTTGTTTTGCCACTCCTACTGTTTGCACTCCATCATTCCTACCCCAGTAACCTCCTCCTCTATTCTGCCCAAGCCTGTTGGTCTCACCTCTGTTCCCACTGAGTATCATGACCTCCAGGAAGCATTTAATAAGGACCGAGCCCAATCCCTACCACCCCCATAGACCATACGATCATAGTATTGGGTTACTCCATGGCGCTCCTTTACCCTTCAGCAACTGTGCAACCTCTCCAAACACGAAAAGGAGTCCATGGAAAAATATATCACAGACACTCTGGTAGCTGGTTTCATCTGTCCCTTCTCCTCACTGGTAGGGGCAGGATTCTTCTTTGGAAAAAAAGGACAAGACACTTCGCTCCTGTATAGACTACAGGGGCTTGAATGTTAAACACAATAAAGAACAAGTATTCCCTTCCACTCATTTACTTTCAGTCCCCTCCACCAAGCCACCATCTTCACTGTGTTGGACCTCCGCAACGTCTACCACTTGGTCAGGATTAATTAGGGGGATAAATGAAAGACCGCCTTTAACACCTGTTCAGGTCATTTTCAGTATCTTGTGATGTCTTTCAGTTTAACTAACGCTCCTGTTGTTTTTCAGGCCCTAATTAATGATGTCCTACATGACATGCTCAACTGGTTTGTGTTTGTCTATTTAAGTGACATTTTGATCTTCTCCTGCTCACTCCAGGAACACGTTTAACATGTGAGATTAGTGCTACAAAGACTGTTAGAGAACAGGCTCTATGTTAAAGCAGAGAAATGTGAGTTTCATGTTTCCTCAGTCAGTTTCCTGGGCTTCGTTGTGGAGAAGGGGCAGATAAAAGCTGACCCTGCCAAGGTTCAGGCAGTGGCTGAATGGCCCACTCCTACATCACATATGCAACTTAAAAGGTTTCTGGGATTTGCCAACTTTTACCATAGGTTTATCCGTGACTATAGTAATAATAATAACTTTATCTGTAGAGCACTTTTCGAGCTGAAAGCACAAAGTGCTTTCCAAGAAGAGGAATATACAAAACAAAAGTGATACTAATAAAACATAAGCATATACATATGCCTTCACCAATATATACACTTAAGCACATATATACCTGTAAGCATGCATACATATACACATGGCTGCAAATACATACATTCTCATACACACAATAAGTCTATCAAGTGTCAGGAAAGGCCAATCTGTAAAAGTAAGTTTTCAGATGAGATTTAAAGACATGAACAGAGTCAGCTGATCTGATACTCAGTCGGACATGACTGGACTATATTCTTTACATGTTGCTCCAGGGTCAAATTACTGTTCAGAATAACACCTAGTTTTTGTTTGTTTTTTTACACCTGATTTTACGTTCGGAGTGATGGGGCTGATGAGAGGCTGAATTGTTTTGAGACATGTACAGGGCTAATGATGAGAACTTCTGTCTTTTCAGAGCTGAACTTTGAGAAGTTTTGGGACATCCAGTTTTTTATATCACATAGGCAATTATGAAGAGATGCTAATTCACTGGTATCAGGGGATTTAAAAGACAGACAGAGCTGTGTGTCATGTGAGATGTTGTGATGATATATTATCTGGCCCAGGGGCAGTATGTAAAGGTGAACAGAACAGGTCCCAAAATGGATCCTTGTGGTATACCATGTTTTAACTGATCAGTTCTTGAGGAATATTCCCGAACAGTGACAAAAAGTTTCCTGTTGATTATATATAGAGAAAACCAGTCCGGTGCACTTCCTGTAATACCTGCCCACTGTTTTAGTCTGTCTATGAGAATGGAATGCTCAGCAGTGTCGAAAGCTGCACTGAGGTCAAGCAACATTAACACAGAAGATGCACTGGAGTCTGCAGCCATTAATAAGTCACTTGTGACTCTAAGGAGGGCAGTTTCTGTGCTATGCAGCTTGTGAAAACCAGACTGAAATTTTTCAAATACATTGTTGTTGTTAAGTGTAAGTAATAGTTGATTCAGCACTACCTTTTCTAGGATTTTAGATACAAAGTTGAGTTTGGGGATAGAGGTTTTCCAAGTCTGTGGGATCTTAACCAGGGCCCTTCAGCAGCGGTTCAACACAGGCAGTTTTGAAAAGATCCGGTACAACTTAAGAGGACTGTGCTATTGTGCTATTGTGTCTTTAAACAGTTTTGTTGGGATTATAGCAAGGGGACTTGAGGAGGGATTCATAAGTGACACACTTTTCTTAGGTTCCTACAGTGATATTGGTCTGAAGCAATCCAAATCATTCAAGGAGGGGCAGGAGGTGGGAAGGAGGTGTGGCGAGGCAGTGGCAGCAGACTTTTTGTGGTGGGATGTCCCTGCAGGATTCAGACATGGAGGACTTTCGGAGTGTCTCCTCGTGGCGTCTTTCGGGATCTTAAGACGGGTAGAGGAGGTCTTTCCCTTAGATGATGGCTGTTGAGATGCTGGATCTGGAACATCAGCTGGCTGAGCCGGACCATCAGCTGGATGGCCTGGGTTGTCATCAGACAGGGTCAGATAGTGATTAGAGAGGGATAGGCGAGGCTGAGAGGTAGCCCCGTCCAAGTATTCCTTGCGGCCACAGACCACCACTTCCGCTCAGGATGACTGGTGGTTGGGTGTTAAGCAGGAGGAGAGCAGTTGACTAGTGGAGAGGTCCCACAGAGCTGTGTCCCGGACAGCTGTGCTGAGCGGGGAAATCCATTGAGACTGCCCAGAAGCGACCTCCATGAAACTGATAAGAAGAGTCTTTTTTCCTCAGCTCATTAGAGAGATGTTGAATATATTCTTTCAGGTTAGTGATCTCTCTATTTGCTTTTTGAAGTAGTTCGCAGTCCTGAGAGGGCATTGCTGGTATGGCTGTGTTTCTGGACATTTGTCTCTGCTGGCAATCTTCAGTGAAGTCTGTCTTGGTGATTTGAAACCTTGATGACAGGCATCCTTGTCGGTAGTTGGGTAAGTTTTGTTAAAATATTGCTTTTAGAAGCTCAAAAGTTATTTCGATCTTAGCCGCACAGATTAAACAGACTTAAAATAATGAAAACCAATTAAGATCGGAGAAAACTCTGCAACAGGGAACAAGACTAATACAAAGTAAATGGTAAATGGTAAATGGACTGCACTTGTATAGTGCTTTTCTGATATCACAACCAATCAAGGAACTTTTACACTACAAGTCACATTCATCCATTGACATACACATTCACACACTAGTGGCTGAAGCTACCATACAAGGTGTCATCTGCCACTCAATAGCAAAACAAATGCACATGTCATGCTGAGTACAGAGTACTATGCTGTGTTTTGTTGCTGTCTTCAGTTGAAACCATTGTTTGCTGTGTTTTGAGTATTTTGTTTATCAACATGTATGTTCAGCATTTTATTTGCATGTTTCTGTTTAGTTGCTGTCTTTAGTTATTGTTATTGTTTTGAGTGCAGCATTTTCTTGGTTTGAATATATTTGCATGCATGCTTGAGTTAATTGGACACAGCTGAACACAATGGAGGAAGTGATTGCAGACATGGACTGACAGCTGCATCAGCCAATCAGCTGCTGCAGGCTGGCCACACTGGCCAATGGTGACTCAGGGGAGGGTTTCCCCTCCACCTATATAGACAGAGCAGCAGGGTGGACTCATTATTGTTGACAGGACCCACACACCTTGCAAGCAGAGGAGGCCTTGGCGAGGGGTGAGAGCAGGCCAGACGACTGAAACCAGCAGTGTACTGGAGGCCTTTGAACACAACTGGCAGAAGCAGGAGTTTCTGCCCAAAGCTGTGAGTTCCTTACAACCAGTTCACTGTCTGTTGGTGAAGCTGCTTGCAATTGACATAACCCTGTCTATGAAGTGCAGACTGCTGGCTATTTTTCTTGGTTCCAGGAGTAGAGAAGAGGGACCCTTGGTGGTGTGGGCCTGACCGATGTCGACTGGATAGAGGGCGCTAAAGCAAGGACTTGGAGCACGACAGTGAGCCCACTTGGACTGATTAATTTTAAGACTGTTTTATCTTGCCCTTTTTAAGACCTTCCCCCATTTGAAAGAGACATTTTCTACCATCAGTTTTAGCCTATACGCATATCTTTGTACAATAAATGTTTCTTGTTGCAGCCTCTGTAATTGTGGTTTGTTAAATACTGCTCACTCTCGTAACAAAGAATTCAAGTTACCTTATTGGTGGTTTGTGATCATTATACAGTTACAGCTACTTAATTACAGCCACCTCCTTTTTTACACACAAGTTCTACAACATTATGCTGTTGACTTTAGTGGTTAACACTATGCTAATGATGCTCGACACAGATTTACGCAATGTTTTAGTTATTCAATGAGCAAAGATAAGCAGGACAGTTGACTTGCTTTATATGCCATTTCTCTTCTGGCACTGTTGGGTATTGGTGTAGGTCCTCTGTAATTGCTTGTCATAAACTCGTAAACTTGCCGAACATCATTTTCCTGTGGGCATCCATGTTTTCTTGAGCAGATGCACGGAGATGCATTATGCTCAGAAGTTGGGATGATGATGGATGGACTTCGTACTTGCGATCAATTGCAGGGACAAATCCAGGGGCTCGAGAGCACATTGGCTGGATATGAGATGGGGTGAAAGCAGCTGTGCCATCTACTGGCCTACCTTGGGGAGAAGGATTATATCTATCTGATGTGGCCCACTGCTGTCCCCTGCTTGCGTTAAGGTAACTAACTTTGCTGATTTCTCGGTTTAAATTAAATTACAACGTCTGTTCAGCTGTTTCACCAGAGCTTCATAAATATGGATGGTTCCCTCTTGAAGGTGTTGTGCTACTCTGGCATTTGCATTAAGCTGCTGACACTTCAAATCTGCACAGTATCTTCCTCTAATTGATAGCAAATTCTCCTCATGAGGTGAAAAGCAGTGAAGTAAATGTGGTGGTCATTATCATTATCCAACAAATTGTAAAACTTGCTGGAGACAAAATGAATGTTACTGACCCTTGAGGTTGCAGATGTTGTCCAGTCCTTTTGTTTGATTGAAGCAATTAAAGGGTACCCCATTTTCTCATGTTTTGTGTCCAAGTGACTAATAACAGATTTTGAAATCACTTCAGTTCAGTTTTATCATTAGGTAGGCAAAAACATAAAAACATGGTAAGACAGTACATAACATGCACACAGACAGCAGTTACCGAGCAGTATGATAGCGCACACCAAGTCAACAAGACTGCCAGCTGACTCCAATTAATAATTACTAGTCCATACCCAGGGATGTGTTACGTATAGAGGAATAAGAAATCAAAAACAGTATATTAGAGGAGATGCAAAATCAGAGCACTGTAAATGCACTGTAATAAATATTAATGTAAGACAAACAGTGCACACTGTATTTAGAAACATTCTTTATGGCAAAATACATGAGCAAATTTTTGGCTGACAGCATGGAGGTACGCGCATGCGCGGGGCCGTGCACGGGCACACAGGTCAAGTGTTGGAGATAAAGACTTCCCAGCCAAACTATGGTCCCAGCGCGCAGCTCGCGCTGCTAATGGTGCTGACAGTATGAATATGTAGTGGACAAAAACGTGAATATGAACAGTAGAAATGTGGGAAAAATGCAAAAACGGTATTGTGGCTGTCTGCACATTACCCGCACATGCGCAGCTTGCGCTGCTGATGGTGCTCACAGTATGAATGGATAGTGGACAAAAACATGAACATAAACAGTAGCAATGTGGGAAAAATGCAAAAATGGCATCGTGGCTGTCTGCACATGACCAACATGAAAACCTATGTGCAAGTTCAGAGAAGTAGGTCAAAGCAGTCAAGAGAAAAACGGATGATGACGGACAGACGGAGGGAGGGAGGGACAGAGGTTTCTCCATTTAATAGCAGGATAGTAGGATACTAAATAAGCTAGAATAAGCAAAAAAATAATAAATACCATACGAGTTCTGGGCACAGTGACCAGTAAAGTGCACAGAGTGACAATAAGACACACAGTGTCTGGAAAAGTGCAATCTCTCAAAGGAGCGATCAAGAAAAATTGTCAGTCAATACATAGCATAAACAATGATAACAACAAACAACAATGAATAATTTAAGACAACGGCGGCAGTCACAGCTACGTATGCAGCTATGAACGACATTACTTCCTTCCCTCAGCAGCATTCAATGCTCGGATAAAGATAGTAACAAAAGAGTATTTGTACCTGTTTTTAGTGGCCTGTGGGACACACAGGTGAAGGCCGGATGGAAGGAGCCTATACTCAGAAATGAGTGGGTGAACATCATCCGTGCAAACAGACAGAGCTTTCAAGAGCATCTGTCTGTTAAAGATGTGATCTAGGCTATCCAATTGGATGCCGGCTACCTTAGAGGTAGTCTCGCCACCAGACAATCAGAGATCTCCGCCTCCTGATAGTCTGGGGACACTCCTTTCTAAAGTGTGTTTAACACACCGGCGAAAACGGCCGGCAACAAAGCTCTTGCATTTTTGAAAAGGACATGCCTTCTCGGAAATGTGTGCTCCTCCTTTTCTCATCCGCAAGGAAACAAACACACAGAGAGCTTGAAAATGGATGCCGAGAGATTTAACTCCGTTTTATCAAACGTGTGCTCATCCGTGAAGAAAATATTTTTTCCAGCGGATGTCTTAGTTACAACATGATTGAGCTAACTGGAGTAGTTTCATGTCGTATCCGACAATGGGAGACTTTTAACAGATGACGTCCTGATGTTAGCTTTGCTGCTGCTGTTAGCTGTCCCTGTCAGCTGCAGCCACTGATGCTTTCTAGACATCGTGATTTCCTAAAACTGAATAAATACCACACAAAACAACACAAAACTGCTTTGCTAGCTCAATCATGTAACTAAGATATCCGCTGGAAAAGATATTTTTTCACGGACCGTTTAATGAGTTATTACCTATTACAGACACTGCTAACGGCTAACAGGGCTAACAGCTAACGGTTAGCCCAGCTAAACGTGCACACAGAAATAGTAATGTTTGTTCAATCATTGTGTTTATAGACTTTATAAACATCGGATTAGTCCAAACGGTGATACAGTGATGTGAAAAATGTGATATATAGGCTATATATATATAGCTAAAAGCTCTGCTGGTTTTCTACCCCGAAGTATTTGTAAACAACAAGGCGATACCTTCTATAGTCCGGCCGGACGGATGAGTCATGGCCTTGTAAAAGATTATGTTTGTTTCTTTGGCGAGAATGTGTCGCCGCAAACACGACAAACATCCACTGAACTTTGATGGCATTTTCTGCGACCACGGCTGAACCATTTTGTACCGCTCCATGTGTTTCTAGTGGGACTATGTTTACAAGCACAAGAGTTCAGCGAGCCACTGAAGGACCGCCCTGCAGATTTACTACTGGTTCTGCAACGTAGGGAGTTTTTTTAAACTCTGAAATTGTATCTGCCCATCTAAACACAAAATCAGGGAGAAAGTCATCAGTCTTTGGTTAAGCAAAGCATCTAAAGACTGACTTATGAGTCTACCTTAGAGGCCACTTTCACAATTTTCCAGAGGGAATTCTTATTCTTGATAAAAAGATTACCATACCAACAAATAATCAAAAAAGGCGAGCCAGTAGAGGATGACAGAATGCTGGACAGTATCCCATTAATTCAATTCAATTCAATTTTATTTATAAAGCCCAATATCACAAATCACAGTTTGCCTCACAGGGCTTTACAGCATACGACATCCCTCTGTCCTTATGACCCTCACAGCGGATAAGGAAAAACTCCCCAAAAAAACCCTTTAACGGGGAAAAAAAAAACGGTAGAAACCTCAGGAAGAGCAGTAGGGATCCCTCTTCCAGGACGGACAGACGTGCAATAGATGTCGTACAGAACAGATCAGCATAATAAATTAACAGTAAACCGTATGACACAATGAGACAGAGAGAGAGAGAGAGAGAGAGAGACAGAGACAGAGAGAGATGCAGGATAGACGGTAATGGCAGTAGCTTACAACAACATTAATGAAAGTAATAATATTATAATTAATAATAATATATTAATATCTGATAGTATACATGTGTGACAATAATCATATGTGTATAATAACAGTAGAAGTATGACTAATGATAACAGCAGCAGCAGCAGCAGCAGGAGGCTGCTCTAACTCATTGATATCTGTTTGTTAGAAAGTCAGGAATCCAACCCACCAAACATAGATCCAAATCAAAAGTAATCAATAGCTTTTCTATCAGGACGTGCGACTGGATGGTGTTAAACGCTGATGAAAAATCAATGAAAAGCAGCCTGGCGTGGTTTTTATTACCTTCTAGATGCTTATGTAGAAGGTTGAATAAAGTGACGTTGCGTCTTGAATGTCCCTTCCAGCCCTATACGCAAATTGGAGACGGTCTAACAGGCTCTCTGTTTTGACCACAAACTCTGTCTTAACTAGTTTTTCAAACTGCTTCATAATCAAGGAGGTTAGAGCAACGACTCTAAAGTCATGAAGCAATTTTGGATTGCTGCTCTTGGCAACAGGCACAACAGTGGACTGCTTCCAGAGAGAGCGCACCCTCTGCTGGATAAGAGATAAATTGAATATGTAATTAAAAATGGGGCCTAGCTGCTCTGCACAGGTCCTTAGAAGGTGACCACCAATGTTGTTCGTACCAGGACTATTCCTAGGTTTACACCTTTTAAAACACTTGATGACACTCTGTTCATCCAAAAAGGATTTAAAGGAGAGCCCAACAGAAGTCTGTTTCCGATCTCAGAATGTTTACTTCTAAAATCATGAACATCAAATTGAACATAAAAAGCATTGAGGCTCTGAGCCAGTGCAGGAGTCCTGCATCCCCACAAGCTTCTATCTCTTGTATTGAAGAGGAGTGAACTGCACACATACAACTTAAAACGTGAGCAAATAGGCAAAGATTCTCATGCTCCAGCTGGAAATATATGACCTATCATTAACTTGAGGCATTTTTTAATGTATATTTTATGGCACATTTTACGTTTCACTTATATATACCCTACCCATCAAAAGAATATATATATTTCAATGCACTTTAAGTCAGCTTAATTCAATGAAGGTCTGGGATGTAGGAAATGATGGGGCAGTGCCATTGCACCCTCTACTGGCCAGCTGCCACTGGATTCCAGTCAAAAAGTAAGGACAGAAGAGAGGATCCTTAGTGATCAATGACTTATATTGCTGAATTGAAGTACTATAGAAACATAACTTAAATTATGTTCACTGACAGCCAAACAGTGGATAAAAACTTAAAGGAATGTCCAGACCTGGACAGCAGCAGTCATAGTGGCACCACGTGTTAACTAAGTTAGGCAGGCTTTCTTACAGATGTCATCTGTTATGCAGTAGGGGAGACTCTCAATTTCAACACATTCTCACTCTGACCTTGTCACACATTGACGTTTGGTCATGGACTTTCTACCTGGAGATATGACATACAAGGTACCCTAGGTGCATTGGTTGTTGACATTCTGGGGTGCTGTATCAAATTCTGCCTTTTACATGCAGTGTTTTCCGTTTTCAGAGGAAATGTACAGTTTGCATACAGTCAAAATAAAATGCACTATGTCGGTACAACACTGTGATACAGCCCATTCCTTCAACTAAAAAGGCATGTGGTTACAGTTTGCCAAGACATGCATGTGGTAGGGTTTAGGCAACAAAAGCATGTGGTTGGGTTTTGGTTTAGGGGATTAGGGAAGAGTTAAAAAATGTCATCTAACGGGTGTTAGCGTCCTGTGAGCAAACACCGGCCTTGTGGGTGAAAGTCAATGGTACCGCCACATTTCCCCCTGATGCTGATGGGTGCCATTAACAATAGCAGCAACTGGCCGCATATTATGCCAACATAAAAGTAAGTGTCTAAACCCAGAAGTCACTGACCAAGCGTCAGTATTTAATGACTAAGGAGTGAGACTGGGTTGTCAATTCTGTCTCTGCAGTACTCCCAGAACAGTTCCCAGTCTGTGACATGGAAATACTTGTGGTAGGTTCCCTGGGTGTTCTTAGTTCTTAGACCAAACCATCCCAGCCTTTGTACAGCCATATGTCATATTTTTTTAAGATAATACTTTTGGCCTTTATTGATGGTATGGACAAAGAGTGACAGGAAAAAGGGGTAGAAAGGATAAAGGCCAAAACACACCGGCGCTGTACGATGATCTACATTAATCTAGTTAATTTAATACACTTTACTTTCTCGCTTTCAGAGTTTCAGAATTATATTGTGTCAGGTGTCTTGACTACAGATGAATGTTAAAGTGTGTCTATGGCTTGGCATTTCAGTGTAAGATGTCATATATTATGTGAATGTTAGCTTACACTGGTGCTCAGTCAAGCAGTGGAACAATGGATTAACGTTAGCTAGATGCAAAGATAACACTATGTTTTGACATCAGTAAGTTATAGACAGTGGTGGAAGAAGTGACAGGGAGGAAAGCCCAGGAGAGGAAACCCAAACCTCTGTGGGCCCTTTTTTAAGGTAAGACTGATTTGGCAAGGCAGCTTTATTTATATAGTGTATTTTAAAAACGTGACTGAAAAAAGGTGACTCATAGTGTACATACAAATATCAACATACAGTATCAATTTGGTAAAAATGTAGAAGCAACACAAAGGCAATATAAAAATATTAATATAGAAGAAAGAGTTAAAAAGTTAAAATAGAAAAATAAAAATAAAATTAGGCATAGACCACCCCAAAATCAAACTTTGTGAGCTGTTTTCTTACCTTGAAAATAGTCTAATAGAAAAATAAATACGTATTCTACAGGATCCATATGTTTCTCACCTCTGAATTAATGGAAAAGATGAGAGTCACTCTAGCCCAGGCTTCTGAGCCTATAGAGTGAGTCCTGTCTTATCCATTCATTTCAATATTGGGACAAGTACAGGATCTACAATGTGGAATGTTGCTTTATTTTTACTATTAGACGATTTTCAAAGTAAGAAAACAGCTGACACATTTAGATTATTGGGTGGATGACGCCTTTCATGTTAGTCAGGTACAGGTCTAGAGCCTGTATGTTAACACATCTGCCATCCTCTTTGGCATGTTGATGGTGTTTTTGGTTCTGGTTCAGCATTGTGTGGATCTGCATTTGAGCAGAAATGATGGTCTACTAGGGTGTGTGTGTGTGTGTGTGTGTGGGGGGGGGGGGGGGTCTGACTTGCTGGCAGTTTAGATCTAGAATACTTTGTTGGTGACATTTTGTTAAACAAGCAAGATTCTGTAAGGATTGTAAGACTTCTGCTAACTGAAGCACACGCCTGCACTGTACTAGGTTCCCTTTTCACCCTGGAGAAAAAGTTTTAAATTGCAAACTTTTAAATTGCATTGTTAAAAATGTGAAAATATAGTATCGCCTACCAACTGAGCTTGTGCACGGCAGGCTTGGGCGCATCCGTCTGAGGCTGTGGATCAAGTTTTACCACTTTATCACTATTCCCTCTAACTTGTAGCTGTTTTTTCGTTATCTTTTGAATTTAATATGAATTATGGAACTGTTTTTGTCAATGTTTGTTTCCCCCGTTTTGTACAATTAATTATTGTTTAAAGTTTCAACAAGTTTCTTTTGGAGTGCGTGACACAAGTGTGTTTTGAAAATGGCCGCGGACTGTCACCTGCTCAACACATCAGTACCTTCGGATGCCATGACAGTAATAGCCAATAATGTCAAAATGTCATTTACAGACCGATTTAACAGACGATCACTGCTGCCCTACCCGCAGGTCCATTTGCGGGTCCCGCGGGTTACGGGTCGACCCGCGCATCACTACTCAGCTCAGTCTATAAATGCTGTACACAACAGTAAGGCTATAGACATTATATTCTATTCAGGTCGGCAGAAACAGCAGCGCATCGGCTCTACAGTGCACGGCACTGCTGATTAACCATTTTATTGCAGCACAGAGTGTCTGCCAGCAACCAGTTACTTGCAGAGGCTTCCTACAACTTGTTTCAGCGGTTCCGATTTAATCAGAAGACAAATTAAACAGGATGACTAGCCAATGTGAAAATCAAAAGAAAGCATAGAATAATGTAGCTAACTGAATGACATGATGGTTATCAGAGAACCGGGGTTACGTGCAGCGGGGCAGGCAAGCCGTCGCCCGCGACCAAAAATATGTGTGTTACACTACAAAGAGGTCTATAGTCCATAAAATGACGTTAAACAAAGATAATGCAATGGTTATCATAATTTTAAAACAACTATTAACGAGGAAAATACTCACATTGATAACTCTGCTTCCTTACGCTTGTCGCCGCCATCTTGCATTGACTGAATCGTCTGTACTCGGCTGGGTTCGGCTGAGCTCGGCGGATGATACGCAAAGGATTCTGGAATAGCACAAGGGGTTGCCAAGGGTGGTCCTGAAAAATCACAAAAGTGAGGGCCATACAGCCCTTATTCTTGACCCTCAACTCAACACTCTGAGAATCGGGACAGCACTAGCACTTCGCGGGAGCGCGGAATTTTGAGACTGAGGGTTAACATTGAGGGTTAAGCTAGGAATTGGGATTGGGCCATTGTCACACCTCAGCGAGAGTCCTGACCATGGACTCAGCTTTCAAAAGAAAATGGAACTATAGTTCCAGGAAGGCAATCCCAGAAGCATGTGGTAAGGTCTAAAGAATATGACAGATTACATCCCACACCTCCTCCTTGTCAAGTGCTCCTTAGCAGGTGAGCTTAATTATTTCTATGCTCGTTTTGCTGTGGCCGTGCTGCGGCCGTGTTGCCTGCTCTCTCTGGTTTTACGCCAGGCTCGGCTCCTTTCAAAGACTCCTTGCGAAGCACTCCTCTGGGGTTTTTTCGGACCTAATTGTATTGCGGAGTTTTGCACAGCAGCAACCGGATCTTTGCTCTCAAACCACAAAAAAATGTGATGGCACAAGTCTCCTTCAATAGCTATAAAAAGTAATTTTTCTCTGTGATAATGTAGTTGTTAAGTTGTTTTAATATACGTGAAATGTTTGCATCGACATTTTTGTAAGATGACCGGACGGTGTCATCTCCTGTAGCCGTAGAGTCTGCAGCTGGTAACGTTACAGCTGCAGGTTAACGTTAGTGATCGTATTATCTGGTGACTTTCCGCTGAATAAGTTACGTTGGTTGTTGTGGTACAGGTTATTTGGTTGAATATCAACTTATAACCCAAAGAGTGAAACGTTAACGTGGATGCAAGTCACCAGATAACACATGTGTGACTGTGTAAACAGCCTCACCAGTTCTGCTGGATGTTGACTACAGTATTCATTGTGATAATACTTGCAATACTACATGAAACTAAACTAATAACTAAAAAATAAAAGAAAGTAATGTTGTTATCTCTGTTCCATTTCAGGGCCACCGGACAAAACACAAGCCCTGATTCATTTCAGGGCCACCAATGAAGACAAGTTTACAAAAAGCAAGCAGGCTCCAAAAAACTATGGGAGTGAGTAATTTGTAACTTGTGAACTGTTCATATTCATAACATAATTCTCGGTCACAACGGCAACTGTTCCCCTAGTGATCAAGCATTCTGTTTCAATATGAAATCAGCACAGCTGCAGACGGCATTGTCGAAAATTATTGTTTGGTAACTGCACTTTTGTTTTGCTGCCCCTATACTGTCACTTTTTGGAAAGATTTTGTCGAGTATATTCGTTGCAACATTTATGCTCTATTTTCACTACTGTTCAAAGATGTGCTGTTTGGATTTTATGATGTCAGCATTTCAAAATGAAAACAATTCTATATCATTAATCTATCTATTATCTTAGCGAAATTCCATATTCATAAGAATAAATTTTGTAACAGAAAACTCTTGTTCAAAATTTTTATGAATGAAATGCAGCACTCCCCAAACTCCAAAGCTATAAAGACTCTGAAAATATGTAAACAAATTAATTTTTGAGCTGCTGAACTTTTTAATTTATTTATTTTTTTTCTTTTTCTTTTCTCTTAACCCTGGCATATTTGTTCTGTTCATGTTTGTCACTGCTTGTTTTGTACAAGAATTGAAATAAAGTGTTGAAAAAAAAAAAAACTCGTCACGTCTTTTTATCGACGGCTACTGATGACATATATTTCTTCTTCTTTGCATTGACAAACTAGATAGAGTTCTGGCATATTGCTGCCCCCGACAGTCTTAAGACATATTTGCCTTTGAGGGGTGTCCCATTTTAAAGTCACAAGATAGCCCTTAACACTTGGTTTTGAAGGCTAGTGAGATTGAGGGTTGAGCTTGAAAATTAAGATTGAGGGTTAAGATAGGAATTGGGATTGGGCCAAAAACTGGTGTGATGTGGTCGTGCTTCTTGGTTTTAGTGGTTTTAGCCTTGTGGCTGAGTTCTGAACAGTCTGAAGTCATTGCAAGGTTTTTTGATTAAGACAGGAATAAAGACTGTTGCAATAATCAAGACGTGAAGAGATAAAAGCATGTATAATCGTTTCTAGAGCTGTAGTCTCCTGGTCTCCTGGTTGATTATTTGGTCAATATGCACTCATCTGATCAAATTCTCATTGGTTGAATAATTGCCGTGTTACTTTCATAAGGAGAAAAGTACTACATCAAATAGCTTTCCAGGATTAATCCATTATTTCCTGTGGGGGGAGAGACAGACTAAGTTACCTGTGAAAACTAACGCTCATTGTCGTGGTGACGCAGACCTGTCTGTTTCTGTATACTGACACCATTTCCCTCAGTGGAAACAAAGCTCATATTTACTTGTATTTCACAGATAAGAAACAAAAAATTGTGAAGACAGTAAAGCCTCCACTAAAATAGCATTTTAAGTCTTGTGTGTGATATATCCTTTAGGGATATATACTTCGGGATTTATCCCGGTTTCATATGAACAGAGGAAATGTCCCCTCATTGCTAGGCTAATTTATACAATGTAAAATGCCAATAGACTTGTGCTAATAACATTAACATGTCATATTGGTGGGGGAAATGTGTCCAGATAAAGACAAGTGTTTGTCTGTCAATGCTGCGATTTATAGTGAAGCCAATTTGCGTACTTGTGTTTGAAATTGTCTCTATTAAGCCATATTTATTGTGTGTTTTGAATCAACTAAACGTTACAGCACTTAACAGAGTCCTCCACCACTGACTAGCGTTTTGGAGGTGTAACTGCAGAGTGACACAGACACACCACCGCAGACGGAAAACTAAGGCGCAGATTTATTTTTTTCCCACGACTAATCGATTAGTTGAAGATTATATACGACTTCAGTCGACCAAGATTTTCTTTGGTTGACTACAGCCCTAATAGTTTCTGTATCTCTGAAAGACAGATCTTATTTTAGCACTGTTTCTGAGGTGATTTAACGAGCTTAGTGACATGTTGTTCAAAACATAAATTACTATCCAACATGACACCTAGAGTTCTTGCAACAGGCTTTATGTGTTGTGACAGGTAACCAGTAGATGGCAGTATTTGTTTAGTGACCTAATTCCAAGGATTTCTGTTTTATCAGAAGTGAGCTGAAGAAAATTGAACAACATCCAGTTTTTGATATCACACAGACAGTTCTGTAGAGAGCTCAGCATGCTGAGGTCAGTCGGTTTAACAGGGAGGAACAGCTGAGTGTCATCTGCGTAACAGTGGAAAGAGACACCATGTCGATGGATGACATCACCCAAGGGGAGCATGTATAATGAGAACAAGATAGGAACAAGGATCGACCCTTGAGGCACACCATACTTGATATGGGAAATGGATGACATGATATTGTTAGTGGACACACAGAACTTCCTGTCTGGCAAGTATGAAGCAAACCAGTTTAGGGCAGTACCAGATACGCCAACCCAGTGCCTCAGTCTATCTAAAAGAATGCCATGATCAATTGTGTCAAATGCTGCACTTAAGTCCGTCAGCATTCATTTAGACATCATTGGTGACTTTAAGAAGGGCTGTCTGTGCTGTGATATTGGTGGAAGACTTACACTTTCCAAATATGCTGTTATCCACAGTAGAAAGCAGCTGCTTTGACACAATTCTTTCTAGGATCTTAGAAATGAAAGGCAGTTTAGAGATTGGCTGATCATTTTCTAAGATGGTGGGATCCAGCCCAGGTTTTTTAAGGACCAGTTGGACACAAGCAGTCTTAAAGTAATCCGGGACACAATCAGCAATGTAAAGCAAATGGGGCCCAATACAATCAGTCACCTCAACTAAAAACTTAGTAGGAATAGTCAAGAGGGATGGTTGAAACTTTCTTATGTGACATGGTTTCTAGGAGCTCTGGCTCCTAGAAAGAGCTTAGGGAATCATGGTACAAAAAAGGTGGGACTGTGGGTGATACCAATCTTATTGACTCCACCTTACCAGCAAAGTACAATGGAAAGTTCTCACAGTCAGCATCAGAATCAGCAGGAGCAGAAGGATAGGTTGGGTTCACTACCTGGTCAACAGTCTTGAATAGGAATCTGGGGTTGTGTTGATTGGCAGAAAGTGAGTAGAAGAGGAGGTCATGCTAGCCCCGACATTATTAATCTTATCTACAAAGAACAACAGAAAATTACTGCAGTCCTTATTCGACCAAACAGCTAAATCAGGAGGTGCAGGAGTGACAGACTTATTGATAGTGATAGTGATAGATTAGTGATAGTGTTTTTTTATGCACCAGGTTGAAAGATCTTGGTACTCTCACCATGAATGTAAAGGGAAAAAAAGAGTCAATTATACTAACAGTTGCATCAGTTGTATTAAGAATGAAAACATCAGATCACAAATTTGGGCAAAGTGTTTGGTCCGTTTAGATAAACTACTTTGTAAATTTGGAAGAAGCAAGGCAGAAAGGCTATATCCAGGAATCCTAAAGTTAAACCTTTTAGGAACTTTTAAAGAAACTATTCATAGCCTACATTTTAAGACCTCATCACCATTTCGAATTCTAACAGGTTACATCAGTGCCATACTTAATTTACATTTACTATAGGCCATTGACTGAAAGAGAGAACACCAAAACAGTCTGAACAGTAGTTCCTGATAACTCCTTGAATCACTATGTCCATGCAACATAATTTAGATAGACAGGTGGGAACAATGGGATAAGACGGACGTAAATTTAGTGAGAGACTGAGACTCAGGCCTTGTTTAGTAAGTTTGCCAATATTAGTGATTATGTTATTATTTTGCAGTCTACACAGTGTCTAAATATTACTTGTAGGTGCATTCATAATCGTAATTAGGCTTGCCTAATTAATCAAGCCATTATTTCCATGCTGTTAATCTTTTGATTTTATCCTGAATTGTGCAGCAATTTGTAAAGACTTTTTTAAATTGTGTAATGCAGTGATAACAGAGTAAGTGAAAACAGGTGTGGAGACATATACACAGTTAAGAAAGAAGATTAAATAAAGTAAGAACTAGACCTACAATAAAAATAAAGAGCAAATAAATACATCAGAACAAAATAAAACAATATAAGGCAAACAACGAGTAGAGCACAGGCTGGAACTGATGGGCGTACTGGCGAAAACAAGTATACTGCAAAGCTCTATGAACAGGTGTGTGTGAGGGTGTCTTTGAGTAGGTTAGTGGATGTGTAGGTGACATTGAGATGATGGCTATTTTTAGGAAGTGAGTGATCTTACATGTTTTAAAAATACATATACATTAACTACAGGCACATGTCTATCTTATGGATCTATCATATAGGATGCCAGAGAGAAAAGGAAGATATAAAAAAAAGTCAGTGATTTCAATGTGTTAGTGAATATATGTATGTATGTGTCTGTGTGCATGTGATTGTGAATGTAGTGTAGGAGGAATTCACAACAATCAACAAGTATTGAGTATGAGTACGGATGCTATTAACAGCCACAGCCGTGCGTAATGGTAATGTGTAACTTCAGCTGTTCTGTGGGAGAACCGGTGTGAGACAATCTCTAACACTGCAATTCTTCTCTGCTGTATTTTTAATTGATCTAATGAGTGGACACAAATATCGCTATGCAAACTGATTGAAGGGTTTTTCTGTATCAGTTAATGTCTCACTGTGGGAGTGTAAACAAAGCTCGAGTAAGTGTGTCCAGCTCCACAATGACTGAGATATTTAAAACAGAATCAAGCACAAGTGATGCTTTATAAATATGGCTCAGTAGTTTAAAGTGACTTTAACATAACTTTATCAAGCAGCAGTCAGTCAGTCAGTCAGTCAGTCAGCCAGCGGGCCAGTGAGCATGCTAACTGTTGTCCAGACTGTCGTAGTCTCCGTAACCATGGCAATGATGACAGTAAGTGAGAGACCTGTTATTCTGTGACATTCTCTTCTACAAATTCTGATTTAATATCACTCTGTAATGTCTTGCGAAACTCTTTTGGTTTAATGTATCTCATGTCATTCCAAACATGTGAAAAAACAACATGGTTTATACAGTAGAGTAGGGTGTGCACGGAATTAGTAAGGGACAGTACTTTTTTTCTTCAATTTGGAACGATCCCTTATCATACAGGATGGGTGGCAACCCTAGAGAGCAAACCTCTCTGCCCTTCCATGCGCCTACATGGAAAGCCTTAAGGCAGAGAGAGCAGCAGCAAAGACCCCCAGGAACAGAACTGAGAAAGCATCAATGACAAACAGAAATGACATTGATAAGTTAGACACAACATGAAAAGGGAGAGCTGGGGTGGAGATGGGTTGCAGAACAGCTTGCAGAGGAAGCAACAACAGTAGACAGGTCAAAGCAGTTTAAATAGGGCGCCTTGAATGAGATTTGCCAAAATGTTGCATAGAGAGGAATCAGCTGATCCATCAGTTAATTGGGCTGTTTGAGATCAGCTGCTGTAGCTGGGATGTAAACTGAACTTGACATTGTGTCCTTCCTGAACTAACGCTGTGCTCAATTTGTTGTATGATTTTGTTGTTTGGCTTAATTTTGTTTTGTATTTTTGTATTTATGCGTATTAATGTGAAACCGTTAATGCCCTGGGACACTTGACACATATCAAATGTTTTCTGACAATAAAGCAAAATCAGATCAAATCAAATGAAACTTGCATTATATAACAAGCTAAATTTAAATGGCACATTAATGGACATTTTATTTACTGTGTAAAAATATTCTGTTATGATCCAGAATGATTATAATACATGACTGTGTGTAGGTTAGTGAAAAACTTAAGCAGTATTTGCTGGATATAACGTCAGAACATTAAAGGCTCTCTAAGTCTTCCTAAGCTTGAAAAGTTTTTGTCACATACAGCAAACATCTCCTCATGATCCGCTAGCTACATGTCCTCTGAATATGCTGAGACTGGGCTGCCTACAGAGACTGGACTTTTTCACAGCATATTCAGATGACATGTAGCGGAGTTGTTTGCTGAATGTGACAAAAACATTTCAAGCTTAGGAAGACTTAGAGAGCCTTTAATTACTAATTAGCTCCACCACATGCATTCATTTGTCAAACTTAATTTATTTGATTGTGATAACGAAAATGAAGTCCTGAGAAGAAGACAGGATTATTGTTCTCAGCATATGGAAATATATAATACAATATAAAATATGAAGAGTGTATTTCTTAGTCATCACACTCTCTGATCTATATTCAACTTTACTGAGCCATTTTTCACTTTGGGCCACTAGCTGCTGTGCTTGTGCCATTGAATTAGAGCCTTTAAGTCTGGGGAGTCAGGGTTTAAGGCGGTGACAATGAACCGCACTACCCCTTGGCTGAATTCAAAGTGGGACCTTTGTTGCATATTATTCCCCCGTCTTTCTTCCCCTATCATGCTACTGTCAAATTTTCAAGAAAGGCACTAAAGGACCAATAAAAAATACTTTCTCTGATTAGCACTAATCACAAAGTACATCACGGGCAATGAAATGTCCTAGGTAAAGGTGTGGACTCACATCAAACTCATGTTATGAATGTGATAACTTTATATTTGGGTTTTGCTCTCCTCCCAGGCCCAAAGATTTACAGTGATGTTGTTAAAGCGTTCAGTATATTAACCCCTGCATGAGCAGGAGGGAAAAGTGTGTTAGTCAGTGCAGACCAGCAGACAACCAACACATGACACTTTTAGATGTGATGTTCCTAACTATTTTGCTGTGGTCACAAAGATGCACTGCAAAACATGGAACACAAAAATAAACGATAACTTTGTTACAGATGATTCTCAAAGAACAGAAAGCTGAGGCATTAATGTTTTTATAATATTAGCTAGCATTTAAAAGCGAACTTTTCAGGCATTTATAACCTCTTGACACACTGAAAATCTTTGTATTCAAGATGTCTGTGTTTGTTACTTGGTGCACCTATTCTGTCATTGTTCATCTTGAGTCTGGATTACATGCAACTGTATAGGTGTTCAAGTCTTCTCTCCTACCTCATCCGTTATCTGTCCTCCAAAGGTAACCCACGTGCCTGCACAAAAATAAAATAATAAGACTCTGTGAGTTTGTTTGTGAGTGTGTGTGTGTGTGTGTGTGTGTGTGTGTGTGTGTGTGTGTGTGTGTGTGTGTGTTGCACAAGAAGATCAGGAGGATGTACAATGAAGCAGGATTAGTGGGTTAGCGAGGTACAGTATATTGAGCCGAAAGCCAGAGCTTTCAGTGCCACAAAGGTTGATCTCTTTTAACCTGGCCAGATCATGATGGCAACTTATGTTGCATGCCTAACCAATCTGAGCAGGTTATGTTCACATATTTGGACTGAAATTGCTCATTTACTGATCAGCTTCTTTGGAAATTGTGTCACCACTCTTGCAAAACCCCTTGGAGCAAGGTGACTGACTGACTGTTGGAGGTTCTTTTCCGAGTTAGAGTGTTTACAGACTTAACAAAGTCTTGACAAAAAAAGAGTGAAAAACTTGAATTTCCCCTCAGGGGGATTAATAAAGTTTAAAATTGAAAAAAAAAAAACAATAATAATAATAGATCCATTGGCTTTTCCTGACACTATTCCCTATTAGTAGGGATGCACAATATCAGCAAGTCATTGGTATAGCCCGATATTGGCTTTAAAATGAAATATTGGACTTGGCCAACATGCTGATAATATCGGTACGTCATCTGTATTAACCAATATCATTTTAAAATGAACTATCAAAATTGGGCCACGTGCATCTTCTTATTTTGCACAATGAATGAATATTGCATACATTGAAAAGTATTATATTTTACGTCTCCACCTGCTGGTGGGCCATCACCATAAGTATGTATGCATAATATAATGTTATTTACACTACAAAAGAGACTAGATGTTCTCTTAAAGTAGGTGGAGAAAAAGTGAAAACATCGATATGGGTATCAGTTATAGGTCACATATATGTCGGCATTTTGGATATCAGCACAAAAACCAATATTGTGCATCCCTATCTATTAGCAATAAAGATTCTCAGATGAGAGATTACCTTACATGCAAACTTGCTGAGGAGTACATCAGTGATGCCATCAAAAGAAGACATGCAATTGCAGTAGCGCAAACTGTATGGATCAAGTTTAAGGGTTTATTTTTGCAGTGGGAACCTACATTCAGTTTGTGATGTAGAAAATCTGAGCAAGAATAATATTTCATTATATTTGCAAGGCTGTTCTTTCTTTCACTGAACTACTGAATATGTTTTAAGTGTTTCCTGGCCATTTGGTCATGCTGACTCTACAAGAAGTCAAATTAAATCAAAAGTAGCACACAATAATAGTTCACAACATTAGTAATCAGTCTGATGTTTACTTGCATATAAAACAAGGTATAATGCCTCCAAAACATACCAAATTATTTCACTTTAATTTGACAAAAAAATTAAGTGATTTCTATGTATCCTTCATTTATGGAACAATGTCAGACCTACAGTAAATACAATTCTTGAGCATAATATCATTTGTCATGTTAGAAATAAATTGTAGGCATGGAGAGTGCATTCAGTGGTAAAATAACTATATTAACTCACAAATTCCACTCTTGCCTCATTTTCAGCAACAGTGTTGCTTTTTGCTGTAATATTGTTTTCATATTTTTCATAGGCAAAAGTGGACTGACTAGGGCTTCAGGCTTTGTCGAGCCTGCTTAGGCAAAAAACTTGCTTCATAGTACACCCCTTTTTCCAACCTTTTAGCTTCCTTTGATCACAGGAATGATTATGAGATTTCTAAAAGTAAATGGTAAACAGACTGCGTTCATGTAGCACTTTTCTCGTACCATCAAGGTACACCCTGCCCATCAGATAAACATTTACACGCACACACCAAGACTCAGTGAGGTTCAGTATCTTGACGAGGGCAGTTCCGCATGCAGACTGCAGGGGCCAAGGAGCCACTGCGTTTCACGTCCTGAGCCACAGCCAAATTGACAACAAAAGAAATGCAAATGCAAATTTGAGTATTGAGTACTGTTCAGTCTACAAGCCAATAATTAAGTCTGCAGTCACAGATTTGTCAGAGCAATATATATATATATATATATATATATGTGTGTGTGTGTGTGTGTGTGTTATATATCATGAATGAAGACAAAATTTTTAGTTTAACAAATCATTAACCCTGCAAAAGGAATTAGGTAAATATTTGAGCACATAATGAAGCTTTTCTCGATTAGAACTGTAAAAGCCGCTTGTTTTCTTTTTTGGCTATCTGAATCCCCTAAACAGAGCATAATCTCTTAGAGTAACATTGCTTTCAAAGCCTGGTAATAGCTGTTTGCATAGAATGAACATAATTTAACCTTCCACCAAACTTCCACCTTGTTCCTGGTGCAGAAGGCTGTGTCCAAAATTATTCCCTCTTCCATTCACTCATTACTCCTCAAACACATGGTAATTTACTCTTTTGTAAGCAAATGAAACTACATACACTTGAATACATATTAGTAATTGTCATTTTGCATCATCACTGACTGATGTTGTGATGTACACCAGTCAGTTTACTAAATTTTTAACTTCAGTTAGGACCACTTTAGTCTGACCACTTTTACTCTGTTCTGGGGCCTCTATGCCTTTCCTTGGGCCTATGCAGAAAGAGCACACCTCTCCACCCTTCCACACGCCTACATGAAAATCTACAGTGGAGAAAAGACACCTCTCAGCCCTTCCATGTACCTACAAGGACAGCCTTAAGGCAGAGAGAGCACAACTCTGTGCCCTTCCACGTGCAAACAAGTAAAGCTTGAGGTAGAGAGAGCAAACATCCCTGCCCTTCCATGTGCCTACATGGAAAGCCTAAGGCAGCGAGAGCAGCAGCAAAGACCCTCCAGGAACAGAACAGAGCCAGCATCAATGACAAATGGAAATGACATTGATAAGTCACACACAACAAAAAGGAGGAGCTGGGTTGGAGGCGGGTTGCAAAATGGCTTGCAGAGAAAGCAGCAACAATAGGCAGGTCAAAGCAGTTTAAATAGGGCGCCCTGAATAAGATTTCCTAATTGGTTGCATAGAAAGGAATCATGTGATCTATGAGATGACTCCCTTTGTCAATCAGTTGATCCGTCAGTTGATTGGGCTGCTTGAGATGTCGCTGGTTTAGCTGGGATGTGAGCTGAGCTTGACATCGTGTCCTGCCTAAACTAAGGCTACGCACAATTTTTTGTTGAACACTTTTTGTTATAGTATTTCTGGACTTAGACAGCCTGGGACAGAATGGGGTCAGGTTCGCGACCTCAGAATTGCATATCTGCTTTTTGCAGATGATGTGGTTCTGTTGGCTTCATTACACTGTCCACCTCCAGTACGCACTGGGGTGGTTTGCAGCAGAGTGTGAAGCGGTCAGGTTGAGAGTCAGCACCTCAAAGTCTGAGGCCATAGTTTTCTGCTTGAAAACACTGGATTACCCCCTCTGAGTTGGGAGAGAGTTACTGCCACAAGTGAAGGAGTTCAAGTATCTCAGGGTCTTGTTCACAAGTAAGGGGAAAATGGAGTGTGAGATGGATCGGTAGTTTTGTGTGGCATCAGCAGTGATACGGGCACTGCGTCAAAATGTTGTGATGAAGGGGGAGCTAACCCAGAGTGCAAAACCTTCAATTTATCAGTCCAATTACATCCCATCCCTCACTTATGGTCATGAGCTTGAGAATGAGATTGCAGACACATGCAGCTGAAATTAGTTTCTTCCATAGGGTGGCCGGGCTCAGCCTTAGAGATAGGGTAAGGAGCTCACAAGTCTGAGTGAGCTCGGAGTAGAGCCACTGCTCCTTCACGTTGAAAGGGGCCAATTGAGATGGTTCAGGCATCTGATCAGAATGCCTCCTATTAGAGGTGTTCTGGGCGCATCCAACTGGTGGGAGGCCCCAGAGCAGACCCAGAATATGCTGGAAGAACTATATATCTCATCTGGCTTGGGAACACCTCGGGATTCCCCAGGAGGAGCCGGAAAGCATTGCTGGGGAGAGGGACATCTGGAGTACTTTGCTCAGCCTGCTGCTCTCATGACTGGTTATGGACTTATTTGTGGATTTTGTCTCTTCTTGTCTGAGAAGTGTGTTTCACATTGCAGTGTTTGACTTACATTTGAGGACCTGAGTTACTTGAGGAAGCATTTTCAATTACAGGCCTTTGTTCCCCTATAGGAATGTAGCTATTTCAAGGTACAAATGTGGGACTTAAATTGTGGCAGTTCTTTAAAGTGATAATGACAACTGTTTGATTTCAAGTCTCTGTATAGTCAGAGATGTCCTTAATTGAGATGTATCAGTCAGTGTCAGGATTTTTTTCCCCAGCAATTTAAAATCAAAGAATAATTTCCCTCTGAATTTAGTGGGGTTTCATATTTCTAATTTATTAGGAACACAAGCAAAATGTTTTATACTTCCTGTGAATACAATTCAGCTAATCTTGTTTCCGTATGTGTCTTTTGTATGTACTGTGTTAACACCTTATTTAAAAAGTGGATGTAGTCACAAGTGTATAAGTCCAGTAATTATGTAACTTGACCTCACACAAATTGCAACAAAAGCTGTTTTACTTGTATAGTAACCCCTAAAGGTATTTTCTTTGACATACAAAAGAAATCAACCATCCAATCAAAAGGGAAAACCCTATAATCCGAGAACTTCAAAATTGCTGCCATCTGTCAAAGTAACACTAATTATTTCATAATTGAGAGGGTTACAATCAGAGATGAGCAACAATTCTGTTCTGTCTCCAATTTTTAGGAACTTGTGGTTCAAAGTATCCAACTGGCTAACAGAAATAATTAATAATTAATGATAACAATTATTTCCCACGTTCTGCAGATATGTCTTTCATTGTAATTTGCGGAAGCCCTCTGCTGCGCAAGACTTTTATGACCAATTCAAAGCCCTGTTAAACTTCTGTGACCCCAAAAAAGAAAGAATCCTGTTAGGAGACCTCAATGGGCCTCATTCATTAATACGTGCGTGGAAATGTTCTTACTTTGCACACAAAATAAGTGCATACGCAAAATCATCGTGGGATTCATGACACCTGCGCACCGGCCAATTTTGTTTTCACAACCATTCTAAATTGACAGGCGCGTGCTCACAATTTGTGATTAGCATACTATCACGACCCCATTTCTCCATATTAGGAAACCGCTTCTCAGGCGTATAAAGTAGTTTGCCACTGGCTGTATCCAAACACATCCAACAGCCCTTAAGCATGCCAAAAGTGCGCTCTATTACGGCGCGTGTGTGGGCATGTATGTTATTATAGCGCACCTCTTGAGGGGTTTCAGGGTTTGCGTATGTTGTCATCAGCTATGTTTTAAGGCCATATCCCCGGTCACCTAAACAATAACATTTTAGCATTAACGGAATAGAGACTTACTAAAAATACTAACTAAAAACAATTGAAATAAAAGACCAGAACAAAAGATGCTCACCAACAAGCCACCCACTTCTCACAGCCCCTGCCTCCAAATGCATTCCCACTGTACTGTTTTGCAAAATAAATCGTGGGTGTCTCCTGGCCAGCGGGCCACAGCGTTAAGGATATGGCAGTCGGCATTACAGATCATCTGCACGTTGATGGAGTGATAGTTTTTTCTGTTCCTGTATTGCATTGAGTCAATCGATGGAGCTTTGATGCGCACATGGGTATTGTCTATTGCGCCAATTGTATTTGGCATTCCAGCTATGCCATGGAACCCCCTCTTCACATCTGTCTGATTATGTTCATCATGGGAATTTTCAGGCAATAGTCTTAGGATGCCATTTAATACCCGTGGGATGACACGGCTCAGGGAGGGTTGTGAAATCCCAGCCCGGTCTGCTATTGTGGCACAGGCTGCAATATCCTCTAGCAAGGCTAGATATGCCATCTTAACACTTGCACAGGTGAATCAGAATCGTTTATATACCCTGCATGCCCTTTAACATGCTACCAATTAACCAATTGCCTTTGGCCACAGATGCGTAATTTCATGGCACAAGAAATTGTTGGGAGTGGGTGATCATTATAGGCCAAAACAATTAAATGAAAGCCAAAACTGGAAATGTACATTCATATATATTCCTTTGTAAACTAGGACTGTTGTTATCATTGAATATTTTATTTGTCACAATGATGAGGGTGAACGTGTGTCAATTTCATGGTTATTTAACACATTTGGCCAATATATTAGTAAATTAATGATTTTAAAAAATGTTAATTAAATCTCTTTTTAATGAATGTGGTTTTATAGGCTCTGCATGTACTTAAAAAGCACGTGTTTGCATTTTCTAAGTCAGTTCGGCCTTCCTCATTTGTGCGTACGCATGGTCTGAGGCAGTTCTAAATTTGTTCGCAGAGTAAGAACAAATTTGGGTAAGAAAATATTGATGAATCCCAGATTTGTGCGTCAAACGATCGTATGCACAGTTTAAGCACAGATTTGTACGTACACACTGTTTGTGACTAAGGCCCAATGTTAATTGGGATGGTAAACAGAATAGAAAAAACCTTGAACTGGTAACTGACCATTTTAATCTCACACAACTGATAAAATAGCCAACCAGAATTACTAACCAAAGCAAAACCAGGATGCAGGTCATTTGATATTGTTGCAGAGTTAGAAGTATGGTGCCAAGTCATCTTGGGTCTCCTTGTAATTGGAAAGTAGTTGCAAACCTCATGTTTGGCACACTAACTTCTCTGGTGTTCAGGTTCTGTGTCTGCCATGAGCAGGCCACTTTGAGAGTGAAGTTGCAGCTCCTTCTGTGAGCATGCAAAGATGAGAGAATGGGGGAAGGGTGTAGCAGGTCCTCCTGCCTACGTTGTAACTCTAAGGAGGTTCAGGAGAGGCGAGGTCTCCCGAGGTTTAGAGGAAAGAGAGAGAGTCCCCTTCAGAGGTTCGGGGAGAGCTTGTCAGAGTCTCAGGAAAAAGAGGGATGGAGAGTAGAAGCAGCCCCCTAAATTGGCTTGGTGACATCATGGAGTCGCATGTCACTGTGACCAATTAAGTTTGAAAACTGAGTCCATGGGCAGGGCTCTCATTTAGGTGTGACAATGAGGCATCCCGTGGAGATGAGTGCCAAATGGCTGTCCTTTGTTTGATGAACAAAGGACATATGGTTTCAGCCACCATTTCAGATTGCCAGAGGAAAAGCCTTCACATGTCCAGTTTAGATCAGCACAAATGACAAATCATCTGTGGTCCAGTAAATCCCAGCATAGTTTATTCATTTTAAAACTAGATTTTAGTTTTTTTTCCAAGGGTTTTGTGTTCCTGGTGTTGTTGGATCAACCTGTTACCTGCCTGCCTTGGAGCTCTCAGTTGTACACTTTTTTTTCTCCACATTAAACTGTTGAACTCTTCTGCTCTCATCCTCTGTTTCTGCATTTGGGTCCAAACGTGTTAAGCCTAAGATTGTGACAGTACAGACTGACCATAAATGGAGCCAGCGGAATTGTTAGAACTTTATCATGTATTCTACTTGTATGGGGATTGGAAGACAACCCATAGTAGGGAGTACAAAGAGGCTGCTCTGAGGGTGGCACAGTGGGAAGCTACCTTAAAACCACGGCTAAGACTTTTGAAACACTCATGATTTCTAGTGTGCTTCTCATCCTGCTAACCCCAAGCCTTCATTCTGCCTACTAACAGCCAACCTGCATTTCAGTCAATTAGCCTTGGGTTCCTGAGTCTGCAACCTATTGGCTTCCAGCCAGTCTCTAAATCAGATAATCACCAGCCTGCTCCAGAGTTTGCTAGCCCTATCTGTTTCCCAAGTGGCTAACCCCCAGCCTACTAGGCACCAGTATGGTACAGATCCTGCACCAGAAGACCTTAAGTCAATTTTCCTGGGGTCTTGCCTGGCCATCTCTTTTAGGTATCTGACCCTTTGGTAATGGTCACCCTCCAGGGTGGTTCTGTCTTGCCTCCAAGCCATTCATCTGAGGCTTTCACATATGAACACACAAAAAATATTTACATAAAACTATTACCAAAAATACATACAATCTTGACAAATATTCACACACCAAAATATATATTAATATTAATAAATACCTTAACATCAATAAAAATCTTTGAAGCAGTAGCACCAAACTCTTCCCTACCAACTCTCCACTTGTTGTTACCTCCCAGAACTATTCACTCTTTTGCCCAAACACTCTGGGAGAAGGAGAACAGGTTTGTGCATGACACAGATTCTAGTTTTACTGTTAGGATTAGATGAGCATGAATTTTACTCCTCAATTAAAAGAATACTTTGCTATTATTAAATCATAAATCAATGCAATTTTTACATTCACAGGTGAACAACAAAGTGTAACAGTCCTGCCTCCCTGCTGTGAAATACCTAAACCTCACAAACTGCAATACACAACCCCAATTCATGGCCAGGCACTCCTTTTCCACTGTGAAGTATCTCATTTCCAGGTCTAGTGGTTTATGGCTAAGTAACAGCAATAGATGCTTCTCCTCCTTGGTCTCCTGCAAAGCACTGCTCCAATTATGACATTAGAGATATTCATCTGCAGTGTGAACGGTTGAGAGAAATAAGGATTGTGAACAACAGACTCACATGTGATGGCACTCTTATGAAGGCTCTGTCACACTTTTCATTCCATGTTACTTTGTTTGGTGCTGAGGCCTTGGTGAGGTCAGTGAGGATGGCTGCCCTCTCAGCAAAGTGTGGGATGAACTTGAATCACCATCCTATCAACACCATAATGGCACACACCTTCTTCTTGGTAGTGGTCACAGGATACCAGTGGATGGCATCCAACTTTCCCACTTGAGGCTTGACCACCCCTGTCTGACAGCATGGCCCAGGTACTCCACCCTTTTCTGTGCAAAAGCACACTTGTGTGGGTTGATGTTAAGTCCAGTTGTCTTGATCAGGTGGAGCACCCATCAGAGGTGTTCCTCTCATGTCTGGCTATAGATGATGGCATCAGCCAAGTGGGCAGCTGCAAACTGTGAGACCAGAGGCATCACCTTGAACTGACACATGCCATAGGGTATAATGAATACTGTCAGCATCTTGGTCTCAAGTGTCAGGGCCAGCTGCCAATACCTCTTGCTCAGGTCAAACGTGGTGATGAACTTGGACTTCCCACTCTCTCCAGCAGCCCCATCAATGTGGGGCATTGGCTAGAATTCAAAGTTTGAAACTGCATTAAGGTACCTGAGGTCAATACAGAACCTCAGTGAACCATCCTTCTTATGGACCAACACAATGGGACTGCACCCCTCACTGGGCAAAGTTTAAAATATCCCCACCTGTAACATCAGCTCAATCTTCTCCATTCTGGGATTGTTTAGCACCTGCAGCGGGAAGTAGCATCTTCCTTTAGGGGGACCTTTTAGAAATCATGTTCATTGTGGACGTTTGATCAGTAGTTGATCAGTTATTTCTTTACAGTTATTTTGGTAATGCTTTGTGTGAGGACCACATCTATAATGTGTTGTGGGGGCATTATGAGGGCAGTGAATTATAATACATTTATGATGTTCTATGACTGCACTCATAAACACACAGTTCAAATAAACACAAGAAATTTGTGGTTTAACCTCTCTAACTCCGTTCTCCCTCCCTCCTCTGTTAAATGGTATCTCACAGTCACACTACGTCATCAAACCATGTGATGTTTGGTATCACCGGATTCAGAAAGCTCTCGACTTCCTGAATCCATCATCGTTTTTCTTTTATCTCTAATGGATTTCGCACCAGAGCAGCCTAAACACACAAAGTCCAAAATCGTGATGAGTGGTGACAAGCCACAACTTTTCGACAGGAAAAGTTAAAGGATTACTTGCGATCTCATGCGGAGCTGTTAGCAGGCACGTAGCTGGTTTTAAAAGAGTCTCACTCCTACCACTATTTTTGGCTGAGATATACCGCCTAGGAAGTGGGATCATGACTTTCACGTTTCATATGGCTTTATTTGCTGATATTTTATGGTCTTTCTGTGTCATAAACAACATCAGCTATCATAACCACACCTGATTTCAATAAGGTACAATGTCTGAAGCTGGCTGAGTGTTGTTTGATCACTGATAGTACTGTTTTGAAGTGGAGTGAGCGCTCTCTCATTTGGAGCTCCTCGTGGATCTTATCATGGAAAAAACACTGTAGAATGGTGATACTTTGAGCAATCTTCTTCAAATTTGACACAAATGTTCATTGTCATTTACCTGCTCAGATGAAGCCACAGACAGTTATTCATCCTGAAAAACAATTTTTATTTTTTAGGCAAAATCTTCAACTTTTTACTGACTTCAGAGGCCCATTACTCTGTCTCTGTATCACCTAGAGTGTTTCTGAGTCTTTCACAAGAAACTTAAGGGAATTTTCTTTATGGCAAGACCTCATGCATGCATGTAGTCAGAGCGGTTCAGAGGCTACAGTCATTTTAATTTGGGTATGTCATTTTAGGCGTTTTTGCTACAAAATGGGGGTGGAGTGCAAGAGGCTAAAGAAAGGATCAGCTCTCAGTGAATAACCTAATAAGCCCTATGATAATCTATTATGGCAAGGCTTAACTATACAAACCAGTGAGCAGTGATAACTAATACGTCTTTGGGGTCATCAGGTGGGAACCTCCTTTCACCAGTGTTTTGTCTAGTTGGTACCAAGACACCTCCAGGAGGCTAGACAGTGATCTCTAGCGTCCCAGAGACACTCCCCTAATGCCAGGTCTCACCGCTCCCCGCACCAACCCAATAACCTCCTTTACCTTACCTATACTACCACAGAGGAGGTAGACCCAGGGAAGGAAGCCTTGCTAGGCTTTAACACTCCCCCGCCGGGTTAGGCTGTACAGTCTACCTACCCAAGACAAGCCCTCACAACCATTTCTACCTTACCTATACTACCACAGAGGAGGTAGACCCAGGGAGAGTAGCCTAATTAAGGCTATAACACTTCCCTACTGGGTTAGTCTACCTCCCCAAGATGAGCTCCTTAAACAACCTCCTTTACCTAACCTATTACCACATGTCTTTCTTAGCCCAAACAACACTGCCACCTTCAACAAACCCAGACTCTGTTTATACACACTTGAAGTACTGACCGTGCCGATACTAACTTTCCTAGCACATTTGCCATACCCTATTTCACATGCTACATAGCATAACTCCAATATAAGCTAAAGTTAAAGGAGATAGAGAAGATAAATTCACAGAATCAGCAAACACACTCACCTGGGTTGCAGCATGGTCTCAAACAAAAGGGATTCAAATAGGCCACTCCCACACTTAAATAACCTTCCTCTTCCTGACTGATTGGTGGATCTCTCCACCTGATCTCAAGGAGTTATGTACCCTGCTTCCTGATGCACTATATCAACAGCCATAAAACATTATAGATGTGACTTATAATGAATTATAAATGTCAAGTGTCTTATGGATGCTCTTGAGGTTCACTGATGAGGACGATAATACATCATGGATGTACTCACCTAAACAGTCACCTGTAGGAAGGACTTATAAAATCATGTTATTGTCCATGCAGTATCATATGTTATCATTGTATGTTAAGTGAAGTGGAGTAGCCTACATATTGATGCATCTGTAATAACACATTTCATCATAACTTCTCATTGCTGGTGCAAGTAAAGTGTGATGCAATTTCATGTATTTAAAAAAATCTATGCAACATCATAAGTGATTGGTACCTACCATACACTAGAATACACCCTCTCACATCTAAAGACAATGTGTCATGAGTCAGAGAGTTATTAGCCATAGACTAAACTTTTGTAAAGATGGGCATCTTGCAAAGTCACTATTTGCAAGATTGTTAGCTTCAAAAGGGAAAAAAAACAGGACAGAAATTGTTGCAGACCTCGAAATCCCCAGTGAGTATTCCATATGCTATCGCTAGCTAGCTAACCACTTTAGCAGCTACTAATGTTTGCTAGTAGCATACAAGATAACTGTATGTTTGAGCTGAAGCCTGCTAGCTTCAGAAGTCGCATCATGTAACCATTTATATGTGAAGTGAAGCTCTAGAATCATTCCAGTAGCTAACATTACCTTACAAGCAGCATTGTTTGGGATGGGGACATTGGTTAGCTAGCTAGCTATAGCATAAATCATACTCCCTGGTGATTTTGAAGGCTGCAGCAATATCTGTCCACGTTTTTTCCTTTTTTAGGTAACAATGTTGCAAATAGTGACTTTGGAAGATGTCCAGTTTTTGCAAAATCTACTTCTGTGACTAAAAACTCTCATGACACATTTTCTTTAGGTGTGAGAGGGTGGCAGACTTAGGCTACGTCTTTTCAAAGCCTTTTTCAAAGTACTCTAATGTATGGTAGGCATTAGTTACTTATAATGCAGCACAGATTCTTTTAAATACATGAAAATGCATTACACTCTACATAACACCAACAATGAAACATTATGATGAAGCATGCATTATTATAGATGTATAATATGTACTTCACTTTACTTAAATGATACCTCATGATACTGTTTGGACTATTACAGCATTCTATGCATCCTTGCTACAGTTGATTGTTGAGGTGTGCATATATGAGTATAGATATCCATTCATAAGACACTCGACACTTCAATTCATTATAAGTCACATCTATAATAATCTTCATAGCAAGCGTTACCACAGTCTCTTTCTAAAATATCACAAGATGTCTGTTGTTGCAATCAGACTACAGGGGAAACATGACTGAGATTTGGAGGGAATAGTTCATAGAGAATGTATTTCAGTGTTGTCTGAAAGATTTTCAGTATCATGGATGATTATTTACCTGATTTTGACAATGTGGCTCAAATCTTTGAATTCTATCTTTCTGATGCTTCTTGTTATTACACTATTGCCTTTGCTGCAAATTGTTAGAAAAGACCGTGTATAGGGCAACCTGATCTCACAGAAGTACGTGAAATGACCACGACCTCTTAACACCGCATTCCGTGGTGGCAGCACGTAATGGGTTGAAATTACGTGCTGCCACCACGAAAACAATGCCAATGTAAAGTCAGTTAGGATCCTCTCCCGTGGTGGACACACGGATTCCCTGATTCAATCACGTCACGTCAGCCTCGTTTTCCTCAATGATATCTTTAACATTCCTGTATACACACAAAAACGCGGAAGTGTCCTTGATAACTCAACAATATGACAAGTTAATGTCAAGGCCATAAAATAAAATAAATGTATTTTGCCAGCTTTTGATAGCGTAGGGCTTTAAGAGCATTGTGCTGTGGGCGGATGGGGCGCGTTCCACTACTGTTTTGTAGCTAGCTGCTCTCTGCCGTCTGTGGGCTTAATGCCATTTCAGATTGCCATCCGTCTGCCATAACTGAATCCAAACGCCACTAATAAATAAATAAATAAGAAGATAAAAATAAGGCTGAGCATGGAAGAACCAGAGAGGAAACACCATCACATGGAGCCGTCTGCCCCTGGCAACCCGGCCACCCTCCACTCCACCAGGGGGGGCCATAATTTCAAGTCACGCGGAGGGGGTGGGGGGGGGGGGGGCATATGCATTGAAACAGACAGTATTACTGATGTATTAAATAACGTTGCGGTGCACTTTTTTTTATTCTGACGCCACACAGTCACATCTACAGTACACGCATGAACACGAACACATGCTTGCTCAGATTAACCCCTCTGATCCCACTCTAACATTCACACACAAAAGGCCAAGCCTATTTATACATAAAGGCACAGATGAGGCCACAGTGGAAGCTGGAGTAATTTGATCATTTTGTTTTTTCTGTTTACTTGAAGAAAATCAGATATCGACTTCTGTCTCTTCATTTTCCCAGATGCAGCCAGCGCAGGTGCCCGCCGTTAGCTCGCGACGCTCATGCATGACGTATTGATAAACAATGCACTTGATAGGCACACTAATATATGACTTGGCTTGTAAAAACACAGATAGGCTACAACTTAGGCTTTTATTCATATAAAATAGTTTGTCAGAGTAGAGCCCTGCGCGGGACTGTTTTCGTCATCACGCTCCTGCCCGCTCCGCTGAATTTCTGACCATTACCGCCCGCTCCCGCAATGTGTATGTCCACTCCCGCCCGCTCCCGCAAAACTCTGAGAATTTATGCCCACACAATAATAGAGATGCATTGATTTTGTGTCTTCTCCCGTCCCGCCGGAGAAAACACGTCATTTTATAGGCTATTAATAAAGAGATTCATGGGGTTGTTTGTTTCGTTCCCCTGGCCTGCATGTCTTTTGACACACTGGTCAAGAATAGCGCTCCTATTTCGTTGTTTTCATTTAGTTTTTAATGAAATAAAGGCTGTTTCATATTCTATTCTCCTCCTCTGTATTTATTTAGGCTATTTTTCTACCTTTATATAATCACGCAGTGATTGAGGTTAAGGCAAGCCCGGCGCCAGGATGAAGTTACTGAGGGAGCGGTTAAAAATTACGAGGGGGCAAATCTTTATTATGCAACATAGGTTCACACAGTGAGTTATAAAGAGCGCGCAGACGTGCGTAATAGTCGCTCGCAATGAGAGCTCGTCGCCGGTGAAACACAATAAACTGCACATCTTCTTTCATGTTTGTCTCATGACAGATGGAGCTGACAGACAGACAGACAGACAGGTGGAGCAAGCGGCAAATTGGTGTGAAAGCTGGTTCATCCATTTATGAATAAATATGGAGTGGAAACGCTCATGCATGTGCACCAAGTTCCTGTGTTGACATCCTGTCGCTAGGCTACATCTTCTTCTTCTTCTTCTTCTTCTTCTTCTTCTTCTTTTTCTTCTTCTTCTACTGTTTAATGGCGGTTGGCAAACAGCGAATTGGCCCATTACCGCCACCAACTGGTGGCGTGTGGATCAAAATGACTATTACTATTTGCGTTGGGTCCCGCCGGGTCCCAATGCAGCCCTCTATGTCAGAGTACAAAAGTTACCCGGGCCATGGCCCCCCCTGGTTCTGCGGTCTATGAATACAATAATAGGCTAAATAGTATCTAAGCAATAATAAAGTGTCTAAACAATAATAAATATTATCTAAGTTATCTATTAGGCTACCATTCCACTCTGTAAATAGATTTTAAAATTTCAATGATTTTAATATTATTTTTGCTTATTTCATTATTGTTATTATTGGTTTTACTTTTTAGTAGTATTGTATTGTCTGATGATGACTCATGTTAGTAACTATCTACAGTAAAAAAGAAAAAAAACAAGCAAAGAAACAAACAAAACTCATTTTATACACTGGGCCTTCAAAGTGCTCTCTGAAACTACACCTGGCATGGCTTGTGTCCAAAAAATGAAAAAATCTAAACTTTGTTGTAGAGCTAAACCAAATACATCATTGGAACGGTCTCAACCTGGAGAGTAACATATGTCAGTATGAAGATTCTACATGGCTCCTGCTTTCAGCCATTGACCTTTGCCACCAGATGCCTCCTGCTGCCGCTGCCATCATTAGTCATTAGTCATACTTCTACTGTTATTATACACATATGACTATTGTCACACATGTATACTGCCAGGTATTAATACATACTTTCAACATATTGTATCACAGTAACCAGAACTATAACTATAATATTATTACTTTCATTAATGTTGTTGTAAGCTACTGTCATTACCTGCATCTCTCTCTCTCTCTCTCTCTCTCTCTGTCTCATTGTGTCATACGGATTACTGTTAATTTATTATGCTGATCTGTTCTGTACGACATCTACTGCACATCTGTCCGTCCTGGAAGAGGGATCCCTCCTCAGTTGCTCTTCCTGAGGTTTCTACTGTTTTTTTTTCCCCCGTTAAAGGGTTTTTTTTGGGGAGTTTTTCCTTATCCGCTGTGAGGGTCTTAAGGACAGAGGGATGTTGTACGCTGTAAAGCCCTATGAGGCAAATTGTGATTTGTGATATTGGGCTTTATAAATAAAATTGATTGATTGATTGATTGAACCTTGACCTCAGTGCATGTTTGAGGGCTTATAACTCAGCAACGAAAGGGGGTACAGACATGGGACCAACTGTTATAGAGAGCTCTTCACCTCAACTATCATGTGAGTCTAGTCAACAACTGGGGGTGCTGTCAGATATGGATAAAATATGGATAAAATTTCACCCATTTAGAAATTAGATATTTAAAATCTGATAACACAAGTGTGTTTACCATCCCCTTAAAGTCCACAGTGTACTCTCAATTCAGTGTTTACAACTTCCAAATCTGGGAAAAACACTTAGATTTTTAAAAAACTACAATTCCCTGGGACCGCGCCATGCAGTTTGATACATATCAGCAACATAGTTGTAGTTCTTCTGATTTGCAAAGTAGGGTTCTAAACAGGGTTGTAAAAAGATAGATCTACTGAATAAATCTAATATCTAGTAAAGCCAAAGTAGATATTACACTGCACCTAGATGAACTATATTAAGAAAAAAAGCAAGGATATTGGCTAATCGTAGTTATTTTAGATAGTACTCTAAAAACGGCGTTTTTGGGACGGTAGGTTTTTTTTGCGGCTTGTTGTAAAACAGGGTCGTAAAAAGATACATCTACTGAATATATCAAATGTCTTGTAAAGCCAAACTAGTAATGACACTGCACCTAGATGAAATATGTTAAGAAAAAGTAAGGATGATGGTTCATTTCAGATATTTTAGCAAGCTCTCTAGAAACGGCGTTTTTGGGATTGAATATTTGAGTAGGCTATAACAAATATCTAGAACAGCCGAATTATCACATTATTATCATTATTATTATTATTGGTGGGAAATTATAACAGAGGAATATATTTGCCGTTTTATTATCAAGAACACTTCCGCGTTTTTGTGTGTATACAGGAATGTTAAAAATACCATTGAGGAAAACGAGGTTGACGTGACGTGATTGAATCAGGGAATCCGTGTGTCCACCACGGGAGAGAACCCTAATTGACTTTACATTGGCATTGTTTTCGTGGTGGCAGCACGTAATTTCAACCCATTACGTGCTGCCACCACGGAATGTGGTGTTAAGAGGTCGTGGTCATTTCACGTACTTCTGTGAGATCAGGTTGGTATAGGGTCTTGTACAATTCATAGCCAGTAGATATCTCCTTGATGTATAGCAAGGGCAAATGTAGGCATAAACTATAATTAAACATATTTTAGAATGTATAATACTAAAACATTAATATATTTTTCCACCACACACGCACACGCACACACACACACACACACACACACACACACACACTGTGGTGTTGTTAAACTTGTTGATTTAAATTATTGTATTATTAGGAATTCAACTGAAGAAAATGGGTAATCAGTCTACATAGAGTTGTAATAACTAGTGCTCAATCACCTCCTAATCGTTTTTTGCTGTTATCTCTCCATGCTTTCATGTGTAACATAATGCAAGTCAACAGTAACAACTTTAGCTAATAGCATTAGCCTACCTCCACTCATCTACAGCAGATAAATCCACTCTTGTAACAGCAGTTTTCTTAAGGAAAATAAGCCCCAGATTTCTTCTTCTCAGGTAGTAGTTATCCCATTGGTCACTGCAGACCTGCAGGTCTGTATGTGCAGTGTATGGACAGGAGTGTTAGAGCTACAACAACAACTAGCCAAAACTTTAGTGTGTCCATATCCGACAAAGAGGGTCCATGACAGCTGCTTGGAATATAGCTCCTCATTTTGTCGGAACTGGTCAGAATGTGTAAGTACGAATCATTCTTTATAATATAGGCATTTTTCCTCTGTAGGCAGAGGGTCACAGCACCTGCAGGAATACCACCAGTCTCCCAGCCTCATGGCCTTGCTGCTGGTTCACCCTCTACGGCATATTTTCCCTCTCATTCTCCTTGTCTGCTCTTCATCCATATATTAAAGTTCACATAAGTTGGGCAGCAGTGAAATTCAAAAGCCCAGCCACATGATTAAAATCAGGTAAATAATTCTCTATGAGACTGAATATCTTTTAGATTATGCTAAACTGTTTATTGTAAACTACTCTGGTTTTTATACTCTCTCCAGATCTCACGCATTTCCACTATTGTTTTCCTGCAACAAGTGACATCTCCTCACATCCCATAATATTTCAGACTTCTGCTTAATGAGGCAATCACAAACAGACTTGACTTCAGCCACTTATAATAACAATTTGAGCCTGTCGGTGGTGAAAACCACTTTTAATGGACATACAATGATGGTGTTCTGTGTGTGCTTCCATTGCAACCCATCCCGCTGTTGCCGGCCACTGTCCGCTCCCTCAATACTGGAACAATTTCAAAAATCGTTGATCACATCAGTCGTTTTTTGACCAATTTATACAGGTTAATAGGGTCCAGGTTGAAAAATGTTATCCTTTAATGCTTCAGAGAACTTTTTTCCTCTTAAATACACAGCAACCTTTCTGCTCCTGGAAGGCCAAGCTTACCCCTTTCTGAAATACTGCATGTCTATGAGAAATAGATCTCCATGTGAATGTTGACTATATTAGTGCCAGGCTACACAGATACAGTGGTGGCACTTCCATCCCGGCTTTGGCTGCAGTTTTTAAGTTGCCAATATAATGAACAGTGTTTCCCATTAATTAATGAAACTATGGCGGCCGCTATAGTTTCTAAATAAAAGATTTAGGCTGCCTAAGTATTGACTTCTCATGATATAAATAATATCTTGATCGCTGTTGCGTTTTGTGCCGATGTGCTCAGGCTGTCAGATCCAGCGCTCGACAGTGTGAGCGTTTCACTCGACTAAAAATACATGTGTGCGAACTGTAAAAAATATTTAGGGGCACGTGCGCATAAAATAAAATCAGCCGAAGCAGCCTATAATTTTGACAATAAAAAAATATGATAATCTAACCGCAAATGTTGAAGGAACTCCAGCCGCCTTCCCTCTTCTCTGTTCCCCGTGTGACACACACTGTCGGCACAATGAATATAAGTCCCACTGTCGGCTGGGTGGAAATAAGTCAAAGGGCTCTAGTTTCCCGGCGCAGCGCAGGGTGGCGAACCCCGCGCAGAGCTAGTTTCGAGCAGCGCAACCCGAGGCGCGCTCAGTTTGGTAGTTTGGCAGACCGAGGTGCGCTGAGATGGGTGTGGTGGCGCAGCAGGGGGAGGTGTCGACAGATCCAGCTTGGCGCAGTGACAGTTTCGTGCCAAAAGGCTTCGCCGAAGGTGCGCTAAAAGCACGCCATCTGAAACCAGGTCTACTGTCAGTGCAGGCGGAGCGCAGCCGGTGTAAGCCGAAGTTTGGCTGACCTGCGGAGAGTGCGCACACGTCACCAAAACCTCACAGGCAGGTTTCCAGAATATCAGGCACATTAACAATGCAATAAATAGCCACCAAACCACTATTCAATGCAACTATCTGCAATCGGCACATAAATGTATCTCTATATTGACTGTCCCGTCACATCTGATGTCAGATCAAAGGGGATTGGCACCGTTTGGCACGTTTGGCACGCGTAATGGAAACCCAACCTGATTTGATTAAAAACAGCTGCAAACTAATGAGTTCACATCCCTCTCAGCCAACCACAAACAGCCACAGCATCAGATAGGGAGTATATATTCAGCATCTGTCATCTTAGAAAAGACAAAAGAAAAGAAACAGAGTGAGACTGCGAGAGAGAAAGAAAGAGTGCGCGCGCACGAGAGAAACATTGATTTACAATTGTGGTGACCTCCTCCCAGGCTACCTTTGCATCATCAGCCCGTGGAGGTCTGCTCACAGTTCCGTATATTTGGACACTGCGAGCTTGGACCTTCCGGACCAAAACATCAGTTTCCTCCTGGGAGGAGTTTGGCCGTCTGACGCTGCTGCTCTCTTCTGCCATGGCGAATTGAGCAAACTCTCATTACGCCTTCGTGCGGCACATTTAAGGGCGAGGAGAGGGGCTCATTTGATTGGTGTGATGTGTGTAAAACCCACTCCACGCCTTCTCTCCTCCCTCTTTCTGACTTGCGCAGGTAGGAGGGACGGAGGTGGGACAGACGAGTAGCTGCGCCAGCGCACACGGTGTGCCAAACTTGCAAAATCCGCCTGGCCACACCCAGTTGGCGAAGCGCAGGTGCGATGCACCCCCGCCTCGCCCAGGCTGCGAAACTAGAGCCCAAAGTGTGGAGAAGAGGGACCGGGAAAAGCGGCGGACCTCCGGGGAAGCCTGCTCCATTCTCCCCGCAGTTAGGGACCGTTCGCCACGGTACTGCTGCTGGGCAGGGTGGAAAAAAGTCCTGCAGAGTTTCAGAGGACCTGGAGAATGTTTTAGGATAGTAATAACATTATATAAGATAATCATATTACAAAGATAATATAATAACATTAAAGACAAAATTAAAGTACAAAATGTACAGAAAGGTAAAATCATCAAGTTTTGAAAAAGTATTGCAATTTTGCAATACTTTTTCAAAACTTGATGATTTTACCTTTCTGTACATTTTGTACTTTAATTCTCCCCCCTGCCCCCTCATAGTTTCCCAAAACTATGTGGGAAACACTGATGAAAGTTCAGCATCAGATATTGCCATGTTTATAATGATGATAATGCAGCAAAAGGCATAAAGTTAAAGATGACACAGTTCTTCAATATTTTAAGAAAGATTACTTTTTAATTTCAATATTTTACAGATTCAAAATTTAAAAACAGGAAAAGGGCCTGAGGCAAAAGTTTGGGCACTCTACATGATTAGTACTTACTAGCGCCCCTTTGGCAAGTATCACAGCTACGAAACACTTTTTGTAAACAGCTAAGAGTCTTTCATTTCTTGTTTGCAGGATTTTCACACATTCTTCCTGCAAAAGTCTTCTGGCTCTGCGATTCTTGGGCCATCTTGCATGCACTGCTCTTTTGAGGTCTATCCACAGATTTTTACAGTCTTCTACTGCTTTGTGGACATCAGTTATTTTAGTTTTTAGAGCGCTAGGCAGCTGTTTAGAGGAGCCCATGGCTAATGATTGTTGGGGCAAGGTATTTACAAAAAACTTTGAAATTTGCATCATTGGGCCTTTCGTAATGAGGAATGGGAACAAGCCATAGTCCTAACAAGCTAATTACAGTCTTAGACCCTGGTAAAAGTTGTCTGAGAGCTCAAATGTCTTGGGGTGCCAAAGCTTTTGCATGGTGCTTCTTTCCTCTAAAATTGTACAAAACAAAAATAATACACTAATCTTGCCTAAAATGTGGAAAAGCATGTTTTATCTTTAATGCCATGCCTTGTGGAGATCAGCACATCTTCTACTCACTTAAAGCCCCTACAAGGAACTTTCATTTTGAGTTGATTTTGGCGACCCTGTGGACAAAAGCGGTAATGTTTTGCCGGAATGAAGCCTACATTTCCCATGAGCTCTAGCGCGTATTGTCATAAAGCCACTTACCTGGCTCGCGCATGTGTTTGTTTTGGGGATGAATGAAACAACAAGACGGGAAAACTTTGTCCCCACTCCTATGAGGGATCCCAGCTCACCTCTGCCGCGCCCCAGCTCCACCTCTCCGGCGTAAGCGCCACCCCCGGGGTAAACACAGCGGCCGGCTGGTAAGGCTGAAGGCCTGTTTGGCGAGCACTTCCACGGCTTCTTGGATTGAGAATGGAGCGGTGCCTCGCCTCTTTATTTCTCGGCACTCGCTGGACCCTGTCGACGCCTGGCTGGTACCTGTTGTCGGCCCGGATGAGGTGTTCCAGCCCCGCGGCCCCTGCTCTCCTCGTCCCCGCTGGCGCGGGGTGAATCTGCGCAACCTGCGGCCTCTGTGTGTGGCTCCCCGGACAGCTAACGCCGTGGACCCGCTGGCTCCTGCCAGGATTGGGCTGGTAAATGCTAGATCGCTAGCGAACAAAACGTTTATCCTGAAGGATTTCCTGCCTTCCCGAGGATTGGATTTTCTCTGTGTGACTGAGACATGGCTGACTGTTGGTGAGTCCAGTGCTTTCACACAACTTTTACCCAATGATTGCTGCTATTTTAACTCCCCGCGGACGTCCGGTCGAGGAGGAGGAATAGCGACTATGTATAAGAGTCACTAAATGTAAGCAGCTAGGTTAGATGACGTGTGCCGTCTGAGTGCCGTAAATTGTTTCATCCTGGAAGTGACCTGGGGCGGACCCAGACACAGTTTCCTAAAGTTATGGATATACACTATATAGAAATAACTTATCTTCACACTGATGGTCTCATTTGTTGTTGTAGGTCACATACAGACATCAGCAGAAACGAGACTTTTGCATATCCAGTTAAAAGTTCCTTGTAGTGGCTTTAACTATTCACAGTTAACAAAATTTTGACCAGGGGTGCCCAAACTTTTGCATACCACTGTACATTTCACTTTGATGAATATGACTTTTGCTGTCATATTAACAGAACATTCCCACAGACCGTTTCATCTTGTCTCATCTCTCATGATAAACAGCCACACCTCCTTCACATGAATTCTGGTGGCTGGATAGGAAAAATCCAGAGCTAGAGCCAGAGCCCAGAACTAATTGATAACCAGTTATCACACTATTAGCGGTTGACATTTACTGCTTTGTTACACAACACCATGTGTGTAAAATCAGAGCCTACCGTGAGAGTGTGTGGTATACACAGTTGTCCCCCTCTCTTTTACCATTTACCAGCAGTAATTAAAGTGTAGCTCAACGTATATACACATCATCTATTATTTGGAGTCCACTGTGGGGTGACAGAAAAAATGTGTCTCTGCTCCACCTCTGCATACTTGACAAGCCATTTAAGTCCAGTGTGTGATCATGTGTGGCTGAGAAAATGATCTCCCAAGTCACAGATGCGATGCCTGCTGCTTCAGGTTTTCTGCCAGAATTACCTTGTATTTTACTGCATTCTTTTTTCCTTCTACCTGAACAAGCCTTTCAGCTCCTACAGAGAAGCATCCCCACAGCATAATGGTGTTCTTTCTTAAGATTTGCAGTATTGAGCATAAATTTTGTTTTGGTGGCCAAAATTTTCAATTTTGATCTGATCAGACCATAACACCTTCCGTCAGAGGCCTGTACTATGAAGCACGGTCTCTTTTAACCAGGATAAATCACAGTGTTAACTTATGCTGAACATGGTGTAGGTTTCGCCACAACACTGACCAAACAGAAGTTGGTCCATTCAGATACAGGAGAACTGCTGAACTGGGGACATCGTCGGGTGGTGGGGGGAGCACTTTGAGGACCTCCTGAACCCGGCTGTCCTGTCCACCGTGGAAGAGGCAGAGCCTGAAAACTTGGGGGAAACTCTTGCCCATATCGCTGGCAGGGGTTGCTGAGGTAGTTAAAAAACTCCCCAGCTGCAAGGCGCTGTGTGTGGATGAGATTCGCCCTGAGATGCTGAAGGCTCTGGACACTGTTGGGCTTTCTTGGCTGATACACCTTTTCAGTGTCGCATAGAGGTCAGGTACAGTGCCTGCAGAATGACAGACCAGAGCGGTGGTTCCCATTTTCAAAAAAGGGGACCAGAGGGTGTGCTCCAACTATCAGGGAATCACACTGCTCAGCCTCCTTTCTGTTCTGGCTGTGGAACAGTAGACCAGCTCTTTACCCTTGCGACCAAAGTGAGAGCTGTGTCCACATACTCAGCATAAAGTCACACATGGTCTCAGTGGGTGTTGGCCTCCGCCAGGGATGTCCCTTGTCACCGATCCTGTTTGTGATTTTCATGGACAGGATCTTGAGGCGCAGCCAAAGGGGAAGGAAGGGGTCAGTTGAGGTGGTTCAGGCATCTGATCAGGATGCCTCCTGGACACCTCCCAAACCCAGAACACGCTGGAGGGATTACATATCTCATCTGAGGGACGTCTGGAGTGCTTTGCTCGGCCTGCTGCCCCAGCGACCTAGCCCCAGATAAGCGGATGAAAATGGATGGATGGATGGATGGATGGATATCACTTTGGAGAGAATCCCTTTCAGTTTGAATTAAAACAATATTTTTCTGTTGCTCTGTATCAAAAACAAAAACAAAACACAACAAAACAAAAAATTTAATCCACTGTGGTTTGATGTTGTAAGATGGTAAAACAAAAAATACCTCAAAGCAAGTGAATTGCCCTGCATACTTTTGTTCTTTTTCACCTGGACCACGACTTGCCCTCACTCACAGCAGGAGCAAAATCTGAAACCAGAGTTAGTGTGCCAAACAGAAGGTTTGCAACTAAGTTTCCAGCAACAAGGAGAACCAAGCTGAGCTAGCACCCCAAAGTCTAACTTTGCAAGGACCCTGAGCGACCGGCTTCCTCGGTTCTGCACCTTGGGAACAAATACACAACAAAGACTGCACCTGGAACCGCAGCTCTTTCTAGCCTTCCTCTACCAGCTAACAAAAGCAGCACACCACAAAGTGACTCTTTCTTCCATCCATTCAAGGACTGGTAACGTAACAACTGGGCATAGCATTATTACAGCTGTACAGGCTAGGCAAGACTGTTTAACTTTGTCAATTGTGATTTAATGCTGTTTATTTAGTCATTGTTGTGATTGTTTGCAGTTAGGCTATTGGTTAGTTGGCTTCGCCAAAGCTAAGTGATGTTAGATTGCTAATGCTTTTCACAGACAGAGTCCTGCACGCAACTAAACATCCTCTGCACTAATCCAGAGCCTTTGTAACACGTATCACTTTCACACAGACTCATTTACAAAGCTCATTCACACAGTCAGGCAAAATCTCCTCCGATCTGAAGCCAGCTTTGATTCTGCCATTTTGTAGTTCTCTGTTGTCAGCCATTTTGTTTTGGAGGCCAAACGGCCCTTCGTTGCTTACACCCTCCGCTCTCTCTCTCTCTCTCTCTCTCTCTCTCGCACACACACACACCCCCAAACACACACATGCTTATATATAGTTAGTTAGAATTTGTGTGTTTTGATGCTTTGCCTTCTTTATGAATACATATACTTGGAATCATACCTGTTGTCTATTTAATATTGCACAATAGTGAATGAATAGTCAACCGCTGCTATGTCCAGCATTCCGTAAATCCTCCAGGCTTTACTATTAATTTTGGTTATGGTTATTAATTTAATTATTAATCAAAATTCCAAACTATAGTTTAGTAAACTTTATGAGACTGATATCTTTAACGGGCTATCATTTTTCCCTTCATGGGAATGGTGCCCGACGAAGTGAATGTAACATTTATGGCACTTTCCTAAGGGATATTTTGTACTATTTTTTTTTACTTTGTAGAATATGTACAGAATTAAATAACAGAAAAAAAAATAAATTTGCAATATTTTGAAAAATATATTTTAAAATGGAGATCTATCACGAGGTCAGGCCCATGTTAAGGCTTAAAGGGACATTGTGTAACATTTTCAGTTGTTTATTGGCAAAAATTGATGTCTGCATTCATAAATATGTCATCACTGGTGTACTATTACCTCCACCAATAATCTGACTTATTCTCGTAAAAGGAGAATTTCGGATTTGTTAGTACATTGTGCGGGTAATTCGTCTGTGGGGTTCCATTACATTTCGCCATCTTGAGAATACACCCGCCAGCAAGGGACATACAGCCTCGCCTTTGGCGTTTTCGTTGAGAGCCAGGCCAGCACTGCATGACTGAGGAGCCGAAGGAGAGGAGCAAGAGGCGCTTCGCTACTACCCTGGCAAATTTGAAACAAAGTCCCACTCTTTGAGCATAATGCAGGATCATGCATATGCAGCATCATGGGAGACGGAATCCTTGTCGCCAAGAAAGCAAAAGGGAATAGAAAAGGCAGCGTGACCGGCGAATTAAAAAAACGAAGGCCCACATCGGGGTAGCCTTTCCCAGGTAGAGAGAGCTCCTGAGGGAGAATGGTAATGCAATCACAGGCCAGTGCTGCTGTTGGCTGTTAGCCGCTGTTAGCAGCCAGTCGCTAACAGCCTCATCCCTCGCCTCACATCACTGCGCCGCTGTTAGCTGTTAGCTGCTGTTAGCGCTGGCCTGTGATTGTATTACCTTTCTCCTTCAGCAGCTCTCTCTACTTGGGAAAGGCAACCCCAGTGCTGACCCTTGTTTTTTTAATTTACCGGTCACGCTGCCTTTTTGATTCCCTTTTGCACTTTCTTGGTGACGTGATGCTGCATAATACATGATCCTGCATTATGCTCAAAGAGTGGGACTTTGTTATGCGGCAGTAGTGCCGCTGGCCACAATTTCAGCATGCCGCCAGATCGCAGACTCTGCTTAGCAGTCACTCTCGTTTTTAATCCTTCACTATTGACTTGCTTGCCAAAACCGGTTTCCCTGTGCTCGCAGCATTTTTCCGCTTTGACTCCTGCTTCCTGCTCCACTCTTTCTCCACCTGGTAACCATCCGGAATCGCATCCTGCTCAACTGAGAAACCACCTGGACCTCATCTGCTTTGTTCACCTCACCGCTCTGGAACCTCTCGGCCAGCTTCCACATCCCAGCTCCACTGCTTCACTTCACCTCAGACTTTTGCCTCCCGGTACTTCCAGTACTCCTCCACTCATTTATTTACTAATAAATCACCTACTTGATTCTGCTCCCAGTCTGTGTCTCTTTCTGCATTTGGGTTCACTTGATTAGTTCCGTAACAGTGGGAGGTGGAATTCAACACAGTGTTATGGTAGAGTCCCCTCCACACTCTCTAGTTTAGCCACACCCTGCAATCATTGTCAGCAGGTGAGTTTAATCACTCCCAGCTTTCTTGAATGTAGCTGTGAGCAGCAAGCAGCAGGTATTGCCTCACTCTGTCCTGACCATTTGAGGAATGCAAATCTCTAACTGAGGTATGCAGTTTTATAGCTTGTGGGTTATATTGTTGGCGCATGCATTAATGCTTCCCTCACATCTATACAGGTGATTTCAGGGATATGGGAGCTACTTGAAAGCAGATCATACTTGCAATCATGTAACTTGCAGTTCCCAGGTATGTTAATTTCTTTAAGTTGTTTCTAGTATGGTTTTGTTTAATACTCTGAGTATTTAGATTTTATTTTTATTTATTTATTTTTTTTTACTATTTTAACCATTAAAACATGTTTATTGTCTAATACATTTCCATATATGCCATCGCACAATTTGTATAACATGTGCTCTTTACAATAGGAGCAGGAAAATGATGCCAGCCATGACTTAGTTTTTTGCTGCTTTTACAAAGGAGCTCTGGCCACTGCTGTTTTTGCCCTTCTACAAATTTATGTTATGTATATGGTTACCTTGTGTTATTGTTTATAATTTTTTGATAGTTTTGTTTTCTTTGTATAAACCAATCCTGTGGGGCTCTTTTTAGTGTCAGTACAGGTGGGCTGTCATACACTTGCAGGTGGTGGGTCACTGGGTGAAGGGTCTCTGTCTCCCCTTTCTGGGTCTTATTTGCATGTCTAAATTGCTGTGTATTCTAACCCATGTGCCCTTCTTGTTTTGCAGTGTGTGTGTGACCTCTTCTCCCCCGTACCGGTGGTGGTGGTGATCCCCCCTTTCCCTCACTCCCGTAGGCTCTCTGACAACTCCCCTCCTGTACTGGCACTCATCTACCTATAGTGATGTCTTTTTAGCAAAGTGTAAATATATATACAGTACAGGCCAAAAGTTTGGACACACCTTCTCATTCAATGCGTTTTCTTTATTTTCATGACTATTTACATTATAGATTCTCACTGAAGGCATCAAAACTATGAATGAACACATGTGGAGTTATGTACTTAACAAAAAAAAGTGAAATAACTGAAAACATGTTTTATATTCTAGTTTCTTCCAAATAGCCACCCTTTGCTCTGATTACTGCTTTGCACACTCTTGGCATTCTCTCCATGAGCTTCAAGAGGTCGTCACCTGAAATGGTTTTCCAACAGTCTTGAAGGAGTTCCCAGAGGTGTTTAGCACTTGTTGGCCCCTTTGCCTTCACTCTGCGGTCCAGCTCACCCCAAACCATCTCGATTGGGTTCAGGTCCGGTGACTGTGGAGGCCAGGTCATCTGCCGCAGCACTCCATCACTCTCCTTCTTGGTCAAATAGCCCTTACACAGCCTGGAGGTGTGTTTGGGGTCATTGTCCTGTTGAAAAATAAATGATGAACGCAAACCGGATGGGATGGCATGTCGCTGCAGGATGCTGTGGTAGCCATGCTGGTTCAGTGTGCCTTCAATTTTGAATAAATCCCCAACAGTGTCACCAGCAAAACACCCCCACACCATCACACCTCCTCCTCCATGCTTCACAGTGGGAACCAGGCATGTGGAATCCATCCGTTCACCTTTTCTGCGTCTCACAAAGACATGGCGGTTGGAACCAAAGATCTCAAATTTGGACTCATCAGACCAAAGCACAGATTTCCACGGGTCTAATGTCCATTCCTTGTGTTTCTTGGCCCAAACAAATCTCTTCTGCTTGTTGCCTCTCCTTAGCAGTGGTTTCCTAGCAGCTATTTGACCATGAAGGCCTGATTCGCGCAGTCTCCTCTTAACAGTTGTTCTAGAGATGGGTCTGCTGCTAGAACTCTGTGTGGCATTCATCTGGTTTCTGATCTGAGCTGCTATTAACTTGCGATTTCTGAGGCTGGTGACTCGGATGAACTTATCCTCAGAAGCAGAGGTGACTCTTGGTCTTCCTTTCCTGGGTCGGTCCTCATGTGTGCCAGTTTCGTTGTAGCGCTTGATGGTTTTTGCGACTCCACTTGGGGACACATTTAAAGTTTTTGCAATTTTCCGGACTGACTGACCTTCATTTCTTAAAGTAATGATGGCCACTCATTTTTCTTTAGTTAGCTGATTGGTTCTTGCCATAATATGAATTTTAACAGTTGTCCAATAGGGCTGTCGGCTGTGTATTAACCTGACTTCTGCACAACACAACTGATGGTCCCAACCCCATTGATAAAGCAAGAAATTCCACTAATTAACCCTGATAAGGCACACCTGTGAAGTGGAAACCATTTCAGGTGACTACCTCTTGAAGCTCATGGAGAGAATGCCAAGAGTGTGCAAAGCAGTAATCAGAGCAAAGGGTGGCTATTTTGAAGAAACTAGAATATAAAACATGTTTTCAGTTATTTCACCTTGTGTTGTTAAGTACATAACTCCACATGTGTTCATTCATAGTTTTGATGCCTTCAGTGAGAATCTACAATGTAAATAGTCATGAAAATAAAGAAAACGCATTGAATGAGAAGGTGTGTCCAAACTTTTGGCCTGTACTGTATTTTTGATAATAAACTGTAAATTTTAACCTGGCCCAATTTTATGATTTATTGGAATAAAGAAGAATAAAGTTTAGAATAAACTTAAGAATAAACTTAAGGTTGAAACTGTAAACTCATGTCTCTGAGAGAGAATTTAGGAACCAAGTCAATAAATAAAACACATAGATTAGGTCGTGCAGACGGGGTTAGAGAGATGTATCACATGAGATGATTAGAGAAAACCAGAGTGTTGTCAGTGACTGAACATAGTGTGTTGGAATGAGTCCTGCATCTGACTGTAATATTTAAAATCTATTTGGACGCTGGCCTTCACCATCCTGCTGAAGAACAGCACTACATCTATATCCACCATGTCCTCCTCTTTCCTCTTCCTGCTCACATATACTGCCATCTTAGCCTGCCCCAGAATGAAGTTTAAAAGTTTGCACTTCCTTTCTGCTGCCTTTCTGTACTTAAAAATCTATACAGAGAACTTTTCTCCAGCACTGCTGAAAAGACTCTTCAGGAGGGTGAACAGAGGAGTGAGACGTGTGCACTCACTGTAGCAGTGGAAGGCTGTCTCCCTCTCACCACAGAACACGCACCGGTCAGTGTGCCCTGGGGCGATGATGGACAGAAAGGAGTTCACTGCTACTTTGCCATGCAGTACCCTCCACTGCAGGTCTGCCACTTTCTTAGTCAGAGGGCCTTTATAAAGACCTCATCACCCAGCTGCAGGTGACCCCTCCATGGAGTGTCCACACAGTTCAAAGTCCTTTCATTGAGACACTTGACCATGACCATGTACAGGGCCTTGCCAGTGGCCTCCTACAGTGCAGTGCTGTGTGTTTAAAAACCAACCAGAGTAGTCTTTAAAATCCAGACGGACAGTGACAGAGGGAAATGGATCGTCAGTGCAGGGGGCAATAAAATTTTGGGAGTGCCGGCTCAGTAGGAGGTGTTGGTGTCCAGTCAGGCAGCCCCTCCAGTGCTCCAGCAGTCTGCCCATGCTCCTCACGGACCGGATCCCCACACCAGCTGCCAGGGCAGCTGCATCTTGTAGTCCAGCTCCAGTCAGGTGATCCACAGAGCCCAGAGTCGTGATTCTGGCCTGACGGAAGATGTCCCTCATTGATATTCCTGCCCAGACAGGGGCGCTGAGCTGTTCTCCATAAACCACAGGCTCCTGGAGCATCCAGTGAAGGGAGACGTGTTCTTCTCCCTTGCCATCAACTTCCACACAGTGAAGGCTCCCCGGTAGAAGGGTGGCAAGGTATGGAGGTCTGCCGTGCTGAGGTCCATGAGGAACAGATGATGTTTTAGACCCAGGCCAGCAAACTGCTGGAGGATCACGTGGGCCAGCGGTCTCCAGACCAGGTCCTTGGGGCCGTACAGCAGTCGCTGGATAAACTGCAGCCGGAAAGCCACTCCCCTACTGGCCAAGTGGACGAGTCCTTGACCGCCCTCCTCTTTAGGGAGGTAGAGGACAGCTTGAGGGATCCAATGAGGTTAGTGCCAGAAAAAAATGACTAACATAGTCTGTATTTTCGAAAGTAGGTTAGGAGGAGGGTCTACACAGGCCAGTCTGTGCCACAGAGAGGATGACACCAAGTTGTTAATGATGAGTGCCCTCCCTCTGTATGACACACTCGGTAGCAGCCATCTCAACCTCCTGAGCCTGCCTTCCATCTGTCCCAATTCTTGTTTAAAACACTCTCCTCGCTTAAGAACACCCCAAGGTATTTTATGCCCCCTGTCTTCCATGTCATTCCTTCTGGTAAAACCAGGTTGGTTGTGGGCTTGTTGCTGATCATTACTGCTTCGCTCTTGCTCCAGTTCACCTTTGCTGATGGCATCTTGTTAAACAGTCCAATGTTCCATTTTATTGTGTCAATGTCTTTTTGTGTGTTTACCATTAAAATGACATCATCAGCATAGGCAGAAAGTTTAAAAACAGCAGAACATCCATTAAAAACAACACCAGTGATATCTTTTCTTAGTTTGTGGAGCAGAGGCTCTATGGCTAGGGAGTATAGCATCCCTGATAGGGAGCATCCCTGCCGAACCCCCCTCTCCACATTAAAAGCAGCAGCCAGGCCACCATTAATCTTCAGTATGCCCGCAATGTCACAGTACAGTACCTGGATCTTAGCTATGAAACCTGGGTTGAACCCAAAAGCAGTCAACACCTGCCAGAGGTACTGGTGTTCAACCCGGTCAAAAGCTTTTTCCTGGTCTATGGAAATCAGACCAGTATCTGTGCCTAATGAGCTAGAGACATCCAAAACATGCCTAATTAAAGTGATGTTATCACTTATGGACCTGCCGGGCACACAGTAGGTTTGGTCCACATGGATGACCTCACTCACAACCTCCCTCAGCCTCAGGGCCAGGGCCTTGGATAGGATTTTGTAATCTCCACACAGCAGAGAAACCGGTCTCCAGTTCTTTAGGAGCTGCAGGTCTCCTTTCTTGGGGAGCATGGTGATCACAGCTCTCCTGCAGCTCAGTGGTAGTTGTCCCCGGTTCAGACTGTCCTGGAAAACCTCCAGCATGTCTTTACCAAGGACCGACCAGAAGGACTTGTAGAACTCCACAGGGAGCCCATCAATGCCTGGAGCCTTCTCATTGGCCAGGCTCATGAGGGCTGTGTGTAGTTCATTGACTGTCAGCTTGGAGTCCAGGGCTGTATTGAAGGCAGCGTCCACTTGGGGCAGGTTGTTACAAAACAGTTCGTCCAGCTCTGGGTTATCCATAAACTTGTTTGAATATAGTTCTCTGTAAAACTGTGTGGCGTACCTCCGGATCTCTGGGCCTGTTGTGAAAGAGGAACCATCTCCTCACGTAAGGAGTGGATGATCTTCTTCTGGCCATTTTCCTCTCCAGGCTGAAGAAGAACTGAGATGGCGCATCCATGTATGAGGCGTTCAGGAAGCGGGATTGGACCAGCGCCCCCTGCGCTGTAATACCCAGCAGGTTGGCTAAAGCAGCCTTTTTACTTTTAAGGGCTTCAAAATGCCCTTGTTCTCCTGTACAGTCTGCTAAACCTTGCAGCTGTACCACCTCGGTCTCTAGGTCCTGAAGAGACCTGGGGCCTCATGTACAAAGACTTGCGTGGATTTCCTACTGAAACACGACGTACGCTTGAATCCAGAAAACGTCGTACGCACAAAAATATCCATATGTATGAATCTGTGCGTACACATGAATCCAAGCACATTTCCTTTGTACATCCCAATCAACGTGGAATTGAGCGCACATATTGGAGTACCCGACTCCTCCCTGTCCATGCCTCCATTTAAATATGCAAATCATATTTAAATGAACCCCGCACCTGAGATTCCCCTCTCTGCACGATCAGAAAACTAAAACAAAAGAATGAATAAGACGGGAAAAAAAGAAAATCTTCACAGAATGCGAATTGGAAACGCTACTCACTGAAGTGGAGGCGCACAAAGATGTACTTTTTGGCACACAGTCCTCCGGCATCAATACAAAACGCAAGAGGAGTGAGTGGGAGAGTGTGTGTGAGGCTGTCAATGCCAATGTCAATGTGGGGTCAGAAAAGCGTACACACGCAGAATTAAAAATGAAGTGGTCCGACATTAAGGTGGATGTGAAGCAGAGGAGGGCTGCCCACCGCCAAAGTGTGGCCAAAACAGGTGGGGGGACAGGAGAGGAGGAGCTCACCCGTCTGAACAGAGAGTTGCCTGGGGTCAGTTGAAAGCAGACAATTAATTATATGAACTGGATTTACAGTTTATATTTGTTAATTTTATACACCACTTACACGGATCACACAGTATTGTTGTAAATGAATGCAGAAGTGCGCCGGGGAAAAGGTGAGGCTGATTAGGAAATGTCACACTTTACGCACGGGTTTATTGACATGAGTACTTTACACACAGAGACAATCAGGGGCTTGTTCGAAAGCTCTGAAGCTGTAGTTTAAAAAACAACAAGTCACTAACTTTAACCACTGACTAGTACTGATGCTATGAAGGCAGGATAATATTTGGGGGTGCACATGTTCAGTGCGCATCATGGGGATTTATATTAGGACAATTAAACGAATAAATTATTTACTCACCAAGAAGCCACCCATCGCGCACAGTGCCAGCTAGTAGTCTGTTCCCAACCATGCTGTTACTCAGAATGTATGAATCGTGCGTTGAACCAGGCCACCTCGCCACAATGTTGGTTAATTGCATTTGCGCATCGCATATGATCTGTACATTGATCGAATGAAAATGCTTCCTGTTGACAAAAACAAATTCATCCTGCGATGGCGCTTTTATAATGTGTGTGCAGTCGATAGCTCCGAGGAAAACCGGCTCTCGCTACAAATTGCGCTTTAATGTTGGCCTGTTCAGCTGTATTGTATGGGAATTTGATATACCTGGCTGACATGCGGATAATTCCGTCCCACACAGCTGACTCGGCTCAGGGTCGACTGGCACAGTCCCGATCGGTCGGCCAGCTCCCTCTGGAATGCCTGTGTTGCTAGGAGTCCCGGTGTGGTCAGCACCTGTATGGATACAGGCAGCGCATGGCTCCTCGCTGTATCACGCTCCAAGGTCGGCTGCAACTCTGCGCACAGTTCCAGGAGGATTGCCCTCGGGAACCAATGCGGCAAATACTGCTAAAACGTTGTTAACGGTATTTTTGTCACCACTTTGCGCAAGCTTTTATATCCACTAATCTAATAGCAAACACGTGGGTGTGTTAATTGTTCATCAGTGTTAATTGTTCATGTGTCTCTGATGTGCACATCACTCTTGAGGACTAATTGTTTTCACATTTATTTAGCAGTTTCCCAGCATCACCTCTAAGTGTCGCCAAAGGATCAACAGCTGTAGAAACGTACGTATGCCAGCCATGAAGTTGGCGTGAGGCACCGCACATTTCCACGGTCATTTCACTCTTGATACATCTGAACTTTGCCGTGGAAAAGGACGTACGCCACGTTTTTGTGCGTACGCACCCTTTGTACATGAGGCCCCAGGTGTCCAGCAGACTGTCCATGAGGAGCCTGAAGTCTTCTTTGAGCAACTAGGAATGTTGGCTTTTATGTCATTTATCCCTGCCTCAACAACAACTGCAGATGTGGTGTTGTGCCGTTGGATAAGCTGCAGAGTGGTTGGTGTTAAATCTTTAACCTGGACCCCTGGACAGCAAACAGTCTGACCACCGCGTACTGCCACTTGTCGCGCCATGGATGTGTGAAACACAAGCACAGAGGGTGGCTGCTGCGTGGATCGCCGGCAATGAATTCCCCACCCCCAGAACAATGCTGCGAGGTTCCGCTGTTGACGGACCTGGCCAGATGCGGGCGGCTAGCTGGCATGCTGTCAACAAGAGCTGTTAGCGAAGTCATCTAGCAGAAGAGGGAGCAATATCTTCCTGCGAAGATCTCTCAGGTTGACTGTCACTGTACCAACTGAACTTAGACGAGTTGAGTAGTGTACTATTGAAAGAGCTGATATATAGGCGTTAAATGGGCTATGGAAATGAGCACAAAATTCAGAAATATAGATTAATTATCAACCGCATAGAAATCGACCTATGGTCAACAGTCACTTTTAATAGTGGAAAAAAAAGTTTATGCTTATTTTTCTTTTGCATAAATAAATGAGATATTGTTTGTTAACAACTGCAATTGCAATTTACTTCCTATTTCTGGCACCGTATCGCTCCGTTTCTCCCATGTTGTTAATGCCCAAGTAGAAAAAATCCAATGCCTCCATGGTCCGATGGTCAACGGAACTGCTGCCGTGCTGCGCGCAAGTCCGTTACTATCCGTCATTTTCACCTCCATTGGAATAAATGACTTCCGGTCAGCTTCCATCCGTCAGTGCGTTAGGTTGTGCACCTAGGGTTAGGTCTGGCACCTTCTCTGCGCCATGTGTCCTTCGGCTGGGCCAAAACAGCTGCCGGTGATGAGGGCGCTCCCAGATTTTCTGTCTCAGCCACTACATGCAGCACCATTCCCTCCAGTTCACATCCATGGGACTGTCTCGCCACAGCCGATGGAACAGGCTCACAGTTGCCAGTGTTGGTACCAGCGTTGATAGAGGCCAGCCACGGGAGTGTGGCAGCAGAGTCGGATATCAGCGCCTGTGACAGCCGGGAAGAGGATGACGAGGCTGCCGGGGCAGCGACAGCGGACACCTGCAGACATGAAATCCACTTTGATTGTGCAGAAGCAACCGACATGAGGCTTTCAATAAGTTTGTCCTTTTCCTGGATCTCAGTTCTCAGGATACTGTCCTTCAACTTTAGGTGAGTTTTGTCACAATCCACACACAGAGACATATTCCAGGGTACGGTGTCTCCCAGCCTCCGTCACTGTTTGAGTGATAGCTTTAAAGTCCGGTGTCTGATGACCACAAATCCACCATCCAGTTAAAAGTGACAGTTAGCCAAAATCTAAAGCTAAAAAAAGACTGAAGTGAGATGAGCAGACTGAAAAGTTTATTGTATTGGATAAGACAGATGTACAGGTCTCTCCCCCCCCCCCCCCCTTCTTTTAATTGCCATTTAACAAATTAACAACAAAACAACAAAACATAATGCTATCACATTGTGCATGTTAGATGACCATTTAGCATTTACCCCAAACAAGGCAGCAATGGGTTGTATCTCAATAGTGATACCATACGCTTCACCAGAGGCGGGGCTTCCATGGTGGCACGGGGGGCACCCGCCCCCCCTGCAGTCTGATTGGCCACCCCGTGTGCCCCCCCAACGGCCATTGACTCATCATAATGTCAATCATTGCGTTGCGTAAAGTTACCGACGCTGCATGATAAGACGGAAGCAAAGCCGAAACCTTGTTTGATTAGACTATGTTAAAAACTCATGAAGGCTTTTATTTTGGAAAAAGAAGGAAGTGGCTCCTCGGCTCCGTGCATGAACTCGTGTAACTTCACCAGTCACGGACTTTTTTTCGACGTGATTGCTCAAAGGTGCACCGAGCTAAGGTAAGAACAGAACACTACAGGTTCTTAAAAACAATGTTTTGCCAACTTCTGTTCCACTTGGGCCTAATTTGGTTGAATTTGCATGGGAAATTGTTCACTGTGTTTTACTTTAGTTAGCTCTCCATCTGGATAAATGTAGGCTAAACATCTCTCCACTGTTTCAGTAGCGTTAGCATCCTTCGTGTGTTGAGCGTTTTGCTAATAGTCAACAACAGAGTATCATGTTGCCACTGTGATGTGACGGTACAAATAACATGTTGCTTTTCGTTGTGTTTGTGGACACGTTTTTCAATGTAGACTATAGTATGAAACGGAGGCAGGGAGATATCTCCAGCTTCTTCACTAAGAAGAAAATTAGGGAGAGTGACCAGGAGGAGTGTGAGAATCAGGGTGAATGCAGCCAAGCTAACATTGACCAAAATTCCCAGGGCCAGACCAGCGCTCATGGACTTCCAGGTGAAAATGCAGGAATTAGGGAAATGCTTTAAAATGTGTAATGTGTGGTGCTCTCTGCACAATTACAGTTATTTAGTGAATTAAGGAATTTAAATAGGCTACCTCCTTTTAATCATGGTACTAAACCAGTGCGCACTTAAAATTGTGTAGTTGTTAAACAGTTCATATATTCATGCTATATATTATTTAAAAAATAATCATGTACACTTTATAATGTATGTTCAATTAAAAATTGAGTTAATTAAGTGCTGACTTTGTCAATCAATACTTTCAGATGCACAAAGGGAGAGGACTGACAATGGTGATGAGTCTGACCATGCTGAGTCAGATGACAGCTGCAGCTACAGCAGTTGCAGCAGCTCCAGCAGCAACAGGAACCCCCCAGTTCATCCGACCTTTGCTACGCCGAAAGGTCCCCAAGGTAGAATATTTATTAAAAATTATATTAACCTATCACCTCAACATCTGAATTACTCTTTTGTATTAATTTTCTGCTGAAAGTTGTCCCTTTATATATTTTAAAGGGCTTGACAATCAAAATGTTACTTTTGAGTTGTTGTTGCTTAATGATCCAACTCAACTTTTATGAAGTTTAATAAAATCCTCATTTAAAAATTCCAGAATCTTTGCATATATTTTTCAAACATTTGCCATAGGAACAATAACAAAAGCATATTTCTGTCTTTAATTGTCAGTGTTGATCATGAGTATTAATTTCCACTGACTTATTTTGGATTTATTTTTAATATTTTCAGACATTTCTCAAACCAGAGCTGCAGGTCCTGCGCAACCTGTCCTGAAGACCTTCCCTCGCACCCAGCACGGACAGGGTAGGACCAGAGCGTTCAGGGCTTCGTGGTACAAAACCTATACCTGGGTGGAATACTCCCAGTGCCAGGACTGTGCTTTTTGTTTTGCATGTAGGCATTTTTCACTGCCCTGTGTTCCAGAGACAACGTTCACCTCAGCTACTGGCTTTTCAAACTGGAAAAAGGCCACGTATAAAGATGGAGGTTTCCACTTACATGCAAGAGCAGAGCACCATCTTAATGCAATGGCGGCATGGACGGAATATCAGCGGGGTGTTGAGAACAATACATCTTTACTCCAGGCAATGGACAAACGGTACCAAAAAAAAGTAGAGGACAACAGGAAGTATATCAAAACAGTTGCTGATGTTTTGCTATGCACAGCCACTCAGAACATAGCACAGCGTGGCCATCGGGAATCAGAAGACTCAGGAAACAAAGGCAACTTTTTGGCCATTTTGGAGCTCATAGCCAAGCATGACCCCTTAGTAAAACAGAAAATGGGACATAGCAATGCCAAGTACACCAGCAACCATACTCAGAATGAGATTTTAGAGGTTTTAGCAGACATGGTGAGAAAGGACATTATTGAAGAGGTAAAAGAAAGTGGGGTGTTCAGTATTCTAGCTGATGAAACAAAAGACTTAAAAAAACAGGAGCAAATTTCATTAGTACTCAGGTACTACTACAGAGGTACAGTGCATGAAAGCTTCATGCATTTTGAGCATGCAGACAAACTTGATGCTGCTGGGCTAACTGAAAAAAATGTTAATTGCCTGCAAAAGTACGGTTTAGAATACAGAGAACAGCTGGTGGGGCAGGGCTATGATGGCGCCTCTGTGATGAGTGGCAAGCACAGTGGTGTGTCTGCAAGAATACAGTCCCTGGCCAAGCATGCCTTTTATGTGCACTGCAATGCACATTGCTTAAATTTGGTTATTGTGGACACAGTCAGAGCAGTACCAGAAGGTCATGTTTTTTTCCTTGTTGCAGCGTCTTTATGTGTTTCTGTCAGGATCTTATGTCCACCAGAAGTGGCAGGACATACAGCGCTTAATGTATCCAGAGGATCAGCCACGAGAGTTGCCCAGACTCAGTGATGTTAGGTGGGCTTGCAGGTATTATGCCTGTCGAAACCTAATGGACCGGCTTCCAGCTGTGCTACGCGTCCTTCATAATATTGATGAGGAGAATAGTGGAGACAGAAGTGTTGAGGCACGTGGACTGCGAGGGCAGCTAAACCTAGATTTCATTGGCCTTCTAGCAACCTTTAGAAAAATACTTGGAGATACAAAGTTTCTGAGCGACATGCTGCAGTCCTCATCAGTGGACCTCGCCAGAGCAATTGACCTCATTGAGGCGCTGCAGGATTCAATATTAAAATATAGAGATGATTCATCTTTTGACCAGTTGTGGACTGAAGTGCTAAGCACGGCTCAGCGGTGTAACATCAGCACAGAGAGGATGTCTAAAAGGCAACCTAAAACAAGCTCCACTCTTAACGACACTGTTGTCATGTCCACAGTTGGTCAGCGTTACAGTGACACCAGCAAGGATTATTTTTGTAAGACTGTTTACTATCCGATCCTAGACCGTGTAAACGCTGAGCTAGAGAGGCGGTTTTCAAAAACCAACTGTGATATCATGCGAGGGATTCAGGCATTAAATCCTAAAAGCAACATATTTTTGGAGGAGGCTCCTTTGTTTTTGTTTGGAACCATTTATGACACAAACCTGGAGGATCTGAAGCATGAGCTCCACCAAGCTAAGCGGATCTTGAAGAGAAAGCAGGCAGCTGGAATGAAGACTCTAACCAGTTTGCTTGAGTTTACAGGGTTCCTGGAACCTTTTAAAGAGGTCTTCTATGAACTGTTCAAGTTGTGCAAAACTGCTTTGGCCCTACCTGTAAGCACAGCTGCCTGTGAGCGCAGTTTTTCTGCATTGAAACTGATCAAAATCACTTGCGCACCACCATGAACAATGAAAGACTGAGTGATCTTGGTGTGCTAAGTGTGGAGTCCAAGAGAGCCAAGGCCTTGGATATGGACGAGTTTGTAAGGTTGTTCAGCAGCAAACACGGCAATCGCAAAATACAGTTATTTTGAAGTGTCAGAACCTTCAAATGAGTGATACATTGAGTGGTACTTACTCTGATTGTGATACAGAACACATAATTGTTTAAAATACACAGTGTAAAGAGCTGAGCACTAGTGATTTTGAATATTGTTGTTGTTGTCCATTTCACTGTGAAATTTGAGTGTCAGTGGGGAATTATTTTTCTTAAGAGTAACTACTACATGGAGCAACCTGTTCTTTGCTGAGCCTTTTTTCCTCTGCTTGAAAATTGCATATAATTAATAAAATGAGTATATCTGGAACCACAAGGTCTGTCTGAATAATTTTGGTGTCATAGGGAACACTTTGAGGATTTGTTGAGATGGGTAATTATTAGTATATGTGTTACTGGTGAATAGTAAATGAAGATGACACACAGTAAAAATTAAAAAAAAAAAAAGCACCAACTTCTGACTAACTGTAGGCTACAGCAAACATCATAGTGTTCTGTGTGTTAGCCACTTGGTAAAAGTATACCTAGCAGATTTAATGTGGCCACGAAAAGCAAGATGAAAACATAAGCAATGTAATATTGAAGTGGGCAGCCTTCATTTTTGTTACTTTTGGGCGGCCCCCCCAGATTTATTGTTGTCACGCCCTGCGCCCCCCACCAGAAAATTCTCTGGACCCGCCCCTGCGCTTCACTTAGAGATTCAAACACTGCCTCCCAAAAAGCGCGAAGGCTGGGACAGTCCCACAACATGTGAAACAGGGTCGCTGGCTCAGTCTTGCATCTCTCACAGGTGGGGTCAGTATTGGGATAGATTCTTGCCAGTTTAGTTTTTCAAAGGTGAGAACAATGGACTATTTTAAATTGAATGAGACCGTGTCTACAACATGGGGATGACTTATGCACTTGCTTCAATATTGCTTTCCAAGTGCTCCCAAAGTGTTCTTATATTTTTCAAAGGCTGCAAATTCAAGTTATTTATTAAAGAATATATGTGAGCAATCGATCCTTTCTGATTAAGATCAAGGGACAGAAGTTCATCAATAATATTAGGTAATGGCTCATTAGGGAAAGAGGTGTAACTTTTCCTGACAAAGTCCCTGATCTGTAAATAGGAAGCAATTAAAGCAAATTTTTCTATGAGTTGATTAAATGAAGCAAACATTCCTTCAATATATAAGTCCTTAATAAAGCGAATTCCATTTGAGTGCCATGCACGAAATGCCAGATCCAGATTAGCTGGTGTGAAAAGGTGATTAGATAAAATAGGCGCCATCAAGGATAGACCCAGCAAACCAAATTTGTTCTGAAACTGTGATATTTTGAAAGTCTGACAAATTACTGAGTGTTTAGCAAGTGTGTAGGATTTGACAAGAGCAAGAGGGGAAGTAGCCAGTGAGTGTAGACCTGCCAACCTGTACGCATTTTACGTACCAGGCACGCATTTTGACATCAAAGTACGCTGGTACGATTTGATGCTCTAAAAGTACGCCTATCACTCAATCGTGCATTTCGCCGGTTTCAGTGTATTTGTCTATGCAAGATGTCACTCAAGTTGATACCCGGTGAATATAGGTGCGTAGGCGGAACGAAAAGATTTCGGCCAATCAGATTGCTGCATATTGCCCCCCCACACACACCCGTGTGTGTGTGTGTGTGTGTGTGTGTGTGTGTGCGGGTACGTGTGTGCGCGCGCCCAACGGGGCCAAACTCCGCCGTGCACGATACAGAGAGCAGGGGAGGATTGTAAATGCGTGACCATGTAGGGACAGAAATGACACGCGGTCTGTAAATAAGATAAATAACATAAGGCTATTTAGTTTGTTTAATAAAAGGACAAGGTATAGACCTGTTCTATAGGAAAGGTTACCTTAAGTGACTTCTTTGTGATCTGGCACTATATAGAAAATAAAATTAAATAAAATTAACTTGACCTTCAAGGGGGGGCAGGGCCAGGTGCCCCCCTAATAAAATGGTAGGGCAAACACTGAAGTAAATAGTGTCAAAGTCGCCTGTTGTCAATACATTGCTGGTGAGAATTGTACCAAGGTAAGCAAATTGCAGACAAATTTACATTCAACTGTATTATGAAACCATGTGCCCTGCCTGAATAACTATAACACACTTATGATAAAAAGACGTTTTGTTTGATGAGTCTGCTGAATTTCTATAAGAAAAAAACAAGGCAATAAGAAAAGAGTAGTTCTAATAGGTGTCGTACTACACAAGAACATGATGAGGAATGCTAATGTAATGCACTTGTCTATAATCTATTATCTATTTCTGTATGAAATTGCATGAAAATAGGATTTCGTCATGTGATGTTTCAAAATTTTCTCGGGGGAGAACCCCCCGAATCCCACTTGAAATCTTTCTTTTTGTCACAACAGGACATATTACTGTATTTTTAAGCAGATGATCAATGCTACCATCAGATTGATGAAATTGACCTTGATCTGTGCCATAAAACAAATATTGGGTGTCTATGGACGTATGTGGGGCTTAGGCCTATAGATATGAATATGTAAACGTACGCTCGTTTCTTCTGTTTGCCACATGTGCATATTGACTTTTATGGTAAAAAACAAAAACAAAAAAGTGCCGCCGTGTCCGCATATGTTCATGACCACGCACAAGTGTCTGGTAAGGTGGTACTCATAACCTTTCTTCAAGGTTGGCAGGTCTGTGAGTGTACTGGGGCCATCTGAGACTCCATCCTCGCCCAGATATGAGCTTTCATATCTGGGCGAGGATTTTTTTATTTTTTCATTGATCCTCTGGATATTACTGGCCCAATAATAGTGGAGGAGATTGGGTGGGCCCATTCCCCCACAGTGCTTGGGCCTTTGCAAAAATGCCTTGCAAGTATGTGGTTGCTTACCATTCCAAATGAGACAGGAGAGACTCTTATCAAATTGTGAGAATACTTTCAAGGGGATTAAAATGGGAATGTGCTGAAAAAATACAAAAATCGTGGCAAAATATTCATTTTTATTAAGTTTATACGACCAGCTACGGATAAAGGCAGAGTACGCCAGCGTTCAAGGTCCAATTTGCATTTCTCAATTAGAGGAGAATAATTAAGCTTGAATAATTGTTCATAAGATCTTGGAACAGTAATGCCTAAATAGTAATACTCTATGAGAGCTAACTTTCTTAAAAGGGAGTAACGTGGCCGAAATATTAAGTGCTGAGGGGTTAATAGGGAAAAATTCACTTTTTTGCAGGTTTATTTTACAGCTTGATAATCTTTCAAATTGCTCAAAAATGGCTAGGACTGGGGGTATGGAAAGTGTGGGATTAACTACATATAAAAGGCTGTCTGTATAGAGCAACACCTTATGGGTGATATCCCCTCTTTTTATTCCTTCATAAGCTGTGCATTGACGGAGAGAGCTGGCCAAAGCTTCTATGACGATGTTAAAAAGTAATGGGGACAAGGGGCACCCCTGACTAGTTCCTCTAAAAAGAGGAAAATAGTCAGAGGTGTCCTCATTAGTGCAGACCGAAACTAGCAGTAATGAATATAATAACTTAACCCATGAAATAAAATTAGCCCCAAATCCAAATCTATGTAAAACAACAAATAAAAAATCCCATTCCACCCTTTTTCTGTGTCTAGGGTTATCACAAGTTCAGATATATTTTTTTCAGATGCAGAATAAATAATGTCAAAAAGCCGATGAGTTATCGAAAAAGAGTGTCTGCCTTGCATAAAGCCGTTTTGATTGGGTGAAATAAGTGATGGAAGGGTCTTCTCAAGGCACTTAGCGAGGCATTTTGCGAGAATTTTACAATCAACACAAATTAAAGAAATAGGACGATACGAACTGGGCAAATTAAGGTCTTTGTCAGTTTTCAGAATTAAACAGATAGAGGCCTGTCGCAGAGTCTGCGGCAGGTGGCCTGTAGACAGGGCTTCATTGTACATTGCGAGTAGTAGAGGTGACAGACTATTTGAAAATGTTTTAAAAAACTCGACTGGCAGCCCATCCGGCCCTGGAGATTTTCCAGACTGCATACATTTAATAGCATCTTGAATCTCCATTATCGTGAGCGGTTGGTCGAGTTCAGCTCTCATCTGATTGTCCAAAGAGGATAATGTCAAATTTTAATAAAACTGTTCAAATTCTGTGGGGCTGGTATTGTACTCTGAGGTATAAAGATTTTTGTAAAAATCAGCGAATGTGTCATTAATTTGTTTATGATTTATGGTTATAGTACCTGAAGATGTTTTAATTTGGGTAATTTGGTGATTTATAAATGATTGGCGGGCTTGGTGTGCCAAAAGCCTGCCTGCTTTTTCCTCGTATTCAAATCCTGAATGGCGTGCCCTAAGGAACTGTTGTTCTGCCTGCGCTGTTGACACCAGATCTAATTTTGTTTTAAGTCTCAGACATTTTTGGTAGATTTCTGGTGTGGGATACACAGCATACTGACCATCTAACTTAAAAATGGCCTCAGAAAGCTCCTTTAGTCTGGCCAGTTGCCTCTTTTTGTTTTGTGAAGAATGACTGATAATTTGTCCTCTTAAGTAGGCCTTTAATGTTTCCCCAAGTATACTATGTGAAACATAAGGCGAAGCATTTGTTTCAATAAAATATGTAATTTGTGTCAATAAATTTAACAAAATTGGACTCTGACAAAAGAAGAGCATTGAGGCGCCATGTTTTGAGTGGTATAGGGCTGTTGAGAAAAGCCAGGTTGATCGTTAAAGGGGCGTGGTCAGAAATTATTACACTATGATATACTAGTTGGCTAATGAAAGGGATAAGTTTAGTATCAAGAAGGAAAAAATCAATACGGGAGAATGTGTGATGTACGGGAGAAAAAAAGGAAAAAGCTTTTTTTGTCGGAAAATTCAATCCCCATGGATCAAAGAGGCCATATTGCTCAATAAAGTTGTTGACGGAAGTCACCATCTTAGATAGGGGGACAGCTCTGGGAGAGGAGCAGTCCGGCTCAGGCTTAATCACACAATTAACCCTATGGGCCCAAACGACGCATAGTACATCCAAATTCACACCTGTTCTCTGTGGATTTTCTCCGCAACCGTGTGTCATAGCGAGAAGCCACGCATATCATGTGAATTAGCGGAATCGTAGCTTTCCGATGTGTCGGTAGTCCAATGTTTTCAAAGAGAAAAAAAAATGATAAAGTTACACTAAAATGATGTACAACAGAGCTTTCATACAGCTCTGCACACACATTACTCTTGGATGGATTACTCGCGAATGCAGGGTCGCACAGAAATGCCATGCATATCACATGAAAGCGCAGGACTAGAGCTTTCCAGTGATACCACACACATCATTGTGCTGTCATCCCATCACGCTATAAATACAGATCAAGTGTCTACAAAATAAAAACCTGACAAATTTCTTTACAATCCATTATACAGATCTTGTTATCACTTGTTGGAGCCGTAATGTACTTTCTGTTTATTTTTTATGTTTATATCACAGGTGACCATTTGCATTGTTGTATGTAGTTTTCTAGGGGGAAGCATACAGTTTTTGACCGTGTCAGTATCAGGGTGGCGGCATCTCAACAAACAGATTGATGAATGAAACTTACCTGTGTTTAAAGTTTACTTAAAGAGTAACTAAACCCTAAAACCATTTTTTTTTCAGCTGATAATCATTGTTTCTGGTTGTATAGTAGTGTTACTGACTGATCCTGTTCAAAATCTTGACAGTTTAGTGCAAACTGTTGAAAATCTACATTTTGTATTAAAAATGTGGTATGGTGTGCCCTCTACAGCTTGAAACCTGGTTACAACACTTGAATTTACATTACATTACATTGGAGACGAATGATTCTATTTCAAGGCGAATGACGTCCTGCCCTTACTATAAAACCATTCTGTCCGCAGTTATCAAACTGATAGCGAGTAGGTTGGATCAGAGCAGAGCAGAGAGAGAGTAGTAGAGCAGAGAGGATAGCAAGTAATTTGTCGAATTGTATTGTTAGCATAGTGTATTTTAGTGTAGGTTTACAGTTAGTAGTGTGTTTATAGTATTTAGGTTAGTTTTTAGTGGGTGTAGACAGGTATTAGTTTGTTAGATTTTCCAAATAGTTGTAGGTAGCTTTAGTTTGTAGTTGAACTTTGTGTGTTTTAGGTAGTTGTTAGTGTCAGGGTCAGTTAGCTTTGTTAGCTAGTTGCCTAAATGGGTCGGCAGTGTTCCTATCCCGGCTGTAAAGCCATCTCTGGCCTGCACCAGTTTCCAGCGGACCCAGAAACCAGGCGTGAGTGGCTGCGCACCCTTGGCCTCCCGGACAGCAGCGATATCCCGCCTAGAGCCGGAGTGTGCAACCTGCATTTTTCCAGGCATTGCTTTGCCAACATCATGCAGGTCGAGATGGGGTTAGCTAAAAGGACTGTGCTGACAGACAATGCAGTGCCTCTCTCAGTGCTACACCTGCCGCCGGAGACTACGCTGCCTTTTCAGGTGAGTCCATTTAGGAATTATGCTGCTGATAAAGTGAATATTGCTTGTTAGATTTTCGTGTTTTTATTGTATCTAATAAGCTTAGCTTACATTGCTAATCATAGGATAACGTTACCCTGATGGCCAGAAATTGCGGTCCAGCACTATCTCTTTATTTACGTGATACGAGTTTTGGCCCAACCCCCCTCCACCGGGTCAGCCCGCCCGGTGTACGCGGAGGAAGACAGCTGTTTTGCGGGAAGCAATAGCATGAACCACCGGACAGCGCTCGACAGTGCAAGCGTTTCACTCGCATTTGCGACTAAAAATAGGTGTGTGCGAACTGTAAAAAATATTTAGGGGCACATGTGCACATAAAAAAAATCAGCCAAAGCAGCCTATATTTTTGTCAATAAAAAAAATATGATAATCTAACCGCAAATGTTGGAGGAACTCCAGCCGCCTTCCCTCTTCCCTCTTCCCCGTGTGACATGGGTATGGGCGGTTTTCCAAGCCACTGTCGGCACAATGAATATAAGTCCCACTGTCGGCTGGGTGGGAATAAGTCAAAGTGTGGTGGAGACGAGGGACTGGGAAAAGTGGTGGACCTCCGGGGTAAAGTTAGGCTGCTCCGTTCTCCCCACAGTTAATACTTCTCTCCACGGTACCGCATGGGCAGGGTGGAAATAAGTCCTGCAGAGTTTCAGAGGACCTGGAGAATGTTTTAGGATAGTAATAACATTATATAAGATAATCATATTGCAAAGATAATATATATAAGATAATAACATTAAAGACAAAATTAAATTGCAATACTTTTTCAAAACTTTCCTTTCCTTTCTGTACATTTTGTATACAAATTCATTAAATAATTTTTCTTGTAAATGTCTATTTGCATCACAGTTATAATCTGTTGAACATGCATGCAATACCTCATCATATGTAACATCTAGAAGCGGTAATTTTATAGAGAAAGAAATACCATGGATAAAGTCGAGGGGTGAAACATTGTTATGTTCTGTTTCAGACAGACCAGAGAGATCGGGTGCCAGACAGAACCAGTCAGCACTAAACATGCTTATGTGCAGGCTAACTTGAAGCCGCACAGGAGAAGCAAAGGTGAGTCATATTATTAGTTAATTATTAGATTTCTCAGTAATTGGCTGAAGCCAGACTCAATCAGGGTCTGTAAAAGTTATTCTTTTACTGTAAATGAGGTGTCTGTAGGACTGATTGTGTAAGATATTACACTCATAAGTTGGTACTGAGCACACCCCTTATATAGCCTGTCCTTATCCCTCCATTCTATAGTTTTTGTCTCTTATCAAAAGAGTCTCTTTTATTGAAACCAGTTGGTTTTTAATTTGATTATCTAATTGTCCAGTCACTGGCCCATCCGGTCCAGTATGCATTCTAGGACAAAGGAAGGACATTTCTCAAATTTTATGGAAATATGTGACATATCTTTACTTAAAATTTGAGAAACCTACATCTATGCACCATTCATTTCTTAAACCAATGTGTACCTGAGTAAATATTTTTCATATTTATGTGCTATATCATCATTATTGCATAACAAGAATTGCATAAGAGAATATAAAATAACAACTCTACTGGCCAAGTGTGCCAGTGGTGCAAAAAAGTTGTTATGGACAGTGCCCATGTTAATTTAACTAGTGCAGTGCTGATTCAAAATGTGCTCGTCCAGATGGGGCTGATTAATGTTTACATAGGACAACATCTGGTCCACCCTAATTTTATTTTGTCAATGGAAATGAGGCTTACTGTCGAACCTTTTATTTGTGCACAGCTACTCAGGCCAGAGCCCCAAACAGGAGTGTGTCATGTGACACAGATACTCTCCTTGCTGTTCCTGAGGCCTTTGCAATCCCTGTGGTTCCCCTGTTAAGCTCCACCCCTGTCAAAAGGCCAAGATGTGAGGTATCAAATGATGACTCCAGCTATCATCTTGAAGTGACCAACAGCACCATGGATTGTATAAGGTAAGGGATGTAGTTCACAACACTATTACTATTTCTGCTATGTTTTACACATTCATATAATCGTATTAGTGTTTCATTTGGAAGTGCTATACTATCTACTAGATTGTGTAGGAGTGAGACATATCCGTGATTAATGTAAAATTCCAGAAACATTTCCTTTTGTTCTAGTTTGACATGCAATTTGAATACTATCACGACTACTGGGAATAAAGTTTCATGTTGTTAGCGTCATTGCCATAGTCACACAACGACATTTATGTTTCATTGTTTTCTATTCCTCAAAGCATTGCTGATGGCCACCTATGCCACCTCATACAGTGACCAAATACATTGTCAATGAAGACATGTTAACAGAGCTGTTCAAAAAATGCCCAGTTTGCACCCGGAGATGTATCATCTCAAAAACTGTCATTGGGACACTCCTCCAAGTTAATCAGAGCTGTCCTCACTGTGAGTACGCTCATCAGTGGTCGAGCCAGCCAATGGTGAACAACATACCAGCAGGGAACCTTCAACTATATGCAGCTGTTCTGTTCACAGGATCTTCATTTGTTAAGATCTCAAAGGTAAAAGAGGACATCCTCAATAACAAATTCAGTTACAGTAATTGAAATGTTTTAGGACATTCAGCCAAGTACGGGACCTACACCATGACTTGGCATATGGGAAAGGGTAAGTTTTTCAACTGAAATATCATAATAGAAAAATACAATATTTTTCTTTTACTATTTGTGTTTGTAAATATCCTGTCTTTTGTCCAGGTATTGGGAAAAAAATGGATGTGCTGGCCAAAGTGAGGAGAACACAGGATGTGGGACTGTGGAAGAAGAGCATCGTCAATCATCTCTACTGGTCGGCATCAGCTTCAGCATCAGGGGAGGAGGTTGTGGCCAAGTGGAGCTCTGTGGCTAACCACATCCAAAATGTCCATATCCATGACAACACCCTTTTCCCCACTTGTCTCCACCAGCCTCTAGTTGGTGAGCAGGCAAGGCAGTGGCTCAAACCAAGTAAGAATGGTAGTACATTAACCAAAATATTATGAAGGTGTTAAATCGTTTAAGTCAATTCTGCCCTTCTGGGGTTGCATGTATCTTAGTAAACTGCCACACAGAAATACACAGTGACATTTCTCATTTTCTTGTGGTATATTCTATAGTCAAGTTTACAGTTATTTATTGTTCCTAGATTGCCTTAATTATATTACATTACTCCTGTGTGTAGGTACAGCAGCATGTGAGAAATTGACAGCGATTCTGCTATCTACCAGACTACTGAAAGACATGGAGAAGATCAGTCCACAACACCACACTTTACAGATTGAGTGTTTTCACAGTGTTATCCTGAAATTCGCACCCAAGAATGTGGTGTTCTCCTACACTGGAATGTTGTGTAGGTATTGTGTAATAATAATTCAAACTTAATATTACCATGTTCATATTTTGTATTTATTAGTAATATATTTTAATCTGTTTAATAATCATTCATTAGACTACAGCTTACGGCGATGCACTATAATGAGAACGCAACAAGAGTTCATTCATCCACCACAGCGGGAGAACTCAGGTACTCCATTACATACCCGAAGTACAAACATGGGAACTTCATGGTGCGTCAACTCAAGAGTAGGCCAACTGCAGGTAATTAGTTGATTGACAGAAAAACTGCATAAATATTTAATTGGGTAAAATTATCATAACTCTGTCTTATGTGTATCATGAAGGCTACATTGACGCATTGATGGAACTGCTTTTCCACAAAGACCCGCGTCCATATCAGGAGCTCCTGGACAAGATCCCTGTACCAGAGCCACTGTGTGCCCAGTTCACCAGGCCAGATAAGCAGGATGCAGTTGCCAGACACAAGTCCCGCTTTTCCAAGGACAGGTGAGGTTTGGCTCAATACATAATATGTTGTAGGAATACATGTATGGTTATTGATGTTAATTTAATCATTTGTGCCTTTTCTATTTCCACCTGTCGACGTATACCTGTCTTCAAACTCTAAAATCAGTCTACTTTATTTTCTCAACAGACACAGGTGAGTTCCTGTCTTTGGATGGGGGATAAGAACAGGCCCAAGCCCCGTCAGCCCTACTGACAACATTTCAGACTGAGCTGAGTACTTCATGGTTGCAGTCTTCACGTGGTATTTGAGACCATACACAAATAAGTGATTGTATTAATCAGACACCTGGTTGTATAATACTGAACATCAAACATGTAGAGAACTGACCAATGTTCTACACTGGATACAATTTCAGATTCCTGGCTGGTAATTTTATGCTTCCAAAATAGCATTTGAAACTCTAAACTTATTAACAACACAAACATTTACTTGTAATGACTACCTCATTGACCACAGTTTGTATCTTGCTGAAGCCTCTTTTTATCTGTCTCCTACTAGAGATGCTGAGGACTGATCATCTGCTAGAGGTTGCCATCTTTCCTCTCTGGTTACATGAAACATGTCTCAGACTGTCGTCCACACGCACAGGGGCCCAGTGAAGTTCCACATGGCTCAAAAGTTCCTCATCTTCAAGCCCCTCTGTTACCAAACACCTAATTACATTTCAAAGCTCGGTTAAAATTTCATCCATAAACCTGCACTCCACAAACACCATCAGGCTGAGGTCTATGTTGTTAGGACATTGGTGTATATTCCCCTATTATCAGGGTCCCCATGGTCATGAAAAAGTGTATAATTTAAGCCCTTGCTGATAAAAACCCTATCCAGTAAACATTGGCAGTGTTTTGATGCTATCCAAGCCAATGTTCATATTTATCAAGATTTAATTGTAATGTGGTGTTGTCAAGGTTTGAAAAATGCTTGACTTTTGAAAAAAATACTTGAGATCTGAATTCAAATCTGGACAGATAATACTTATAATAATGTAATGGTTGTTTCATAACAGTATTCCTGTCACAATAGCACTGTATTGTTCACAGCACAATTTGATTTAATGTGATGAAGACATATTTATGAATATATATATTTATATACTGTAATTTCATTGAAAAATTTAAAATTTTCAAAACTGTCATGATCCTGTTTTTTCTGTTAAGTTTCGTTACCCATTTCATGTTCACGTTTTGTGTCTTGTCTTGTACTTCCTGTTTTATTTTGAAGTGTTCACCTGCCTCTCCTTGTCTCCGTAGGTTTTACTTCCTGTCTGGTGCTGTCACACCTGCTCCCTGATTGTTCCTCCCCAGCTGTGTCTCATCAACCCCCATTACCTCATGTATTTAACCCTCATGTCTTCCCCTGTCTTGTTGCCAGTTCGTCGTACTTCACAGTCCTCGTCCCAGCACTCTATCTTGTCTCGTCTTGCCGGTAATAACAGTTTTGTCTTTTGATCTAGTTTTTGCCTCACGATTTGGATACCTTTGCCAGCTCTGATTGTTATTCTGTGTACCGAACCCTGCCTGTCTTTTGAATAAACCTCGTTCTTGTCAACCGGAAAAGAATTGAGCCTTTGTGTCCTTTCCGAGCCACGTTCATGACAGCACGAACTGGCCAGATGGACACAGCTGATTCCGATCCGGTTCGTCAGGCTCTCCGAGCTCAGGGTCAGAGGCTCGCCCAGCAGGACGAGCAACTGGCTTCTCTGAGCTCTGGGTTGAGGGAATTGGCTCTACGTCAAGACGCTTTGATTGCTACTCATGACTCTCAGGTCGGAAAACTTGTTGAAAGATTTGATAAGCGATTTCCCTCAGCGGCCGCGCCGGTCGCTGTGAGTAACCCACTTTCGGGTTTGGCGGCGGAGGCGTCGCTTCATGTTAATGATAATGTGTTTTGTAACCAGTTGTCTTGTCCTGAACGTTTTTCAGGCGAGTCAGGTGATATTCGGCCTTTTCTCACACAACGTGAACTACATTTTGAGTTACAGGCAGCCTCTTTTCCCTCTGATCGGGCCAAAATTGCCTTTATAATTTCCCACCTCTCGGGGCGAGCAGAGGCGTGGGCCACAGCAGAGTGGAGCCGCCGATCTACTGCCTGCTCTTCACTCACAGAATTCGTCAGGGCCTTGGAACAGGTATTCCAACACACTGCACCTGGTCGTGAGGCATCTAGATCTTTGATTAAACTGAAACAAGGCAGACGAGGGTGTCAGATTACGCTATTGATTTCCGCACCCTGGCGGCTAAGAGTGAGTGGAACGCAGCTGCACTTATGGATGTTTTTGTTCAAGGACTTTCAGAAAACATCAAGGATCAACTGGTCTCGATCGATCTCCCAGAGGATCTCGACTCACTCATCGCGCTCTCCATAAAGATTGACAAAAGATTGTCTGAGAGAGAGCTGGAGAGGGGCCGCTTCCGGGTTCGCTCGCCGCCGAACAGGAGTGGAAGGAGTGATCCCGCTGATCTCCCCAGTTACGTCAGGCCTGCTGCCTCCAGCCTCATCCCCGTGGGAGCCCGTTCTGAGGAGCCCATGCAGCTGGGACACACTCGTCTCCCCGCGGAGGAGAGGCTTCGGCGACAAAGGGACGGGCGGTGCTTTTACTGCGGCAACTGGGGCATGTGGTGAGTGACTGTCACGTCAAGGACGCCAAGATGCCTGTGAAATCTGGAGTCAGGGTGAGTCAAAGTCTGCTTCTCGACAATCCTGCCCATCTCAGAATAGAAGCTACCTTCAGATCTGAATTTGCCTCCATCTCTGTTCCAGTATTCATTGACTCAGGATCTGATGCAAACTTAATACACCCATCTCTCGCCAGGAGCCTCCACCTAAGACTTTACCGTCTCCAGCGACCCCTAGAGGTCAACGCGGTGGATGGCAGGCTGTTGGGCAGGATCACACACCGGACTCAGACAGTTAAGATCACTTTACCTGACTCTCACTCTGAAGATCTCAGCCTTCATGTTTTTCAGGCCATGACTCACCAGGCAATTTTTGGGCATCCATGGTTAAAGACTCATAACCCGAGTTTTGATTGGGTTCGTGGGAGAGTCTCGTCATGGGGACCTGATTGTCGGACCAAGTGCCTCCGGAGAGAGACAGAGACCCAGGTACTTAATGAGACAGACTTGGCTCATGTTCCCTCTCATTACCATGACTTAGCAGAGGTATTTAGCAAATCTAGAGCTAAGTCCCTACCTCCTCACCGACCCTATGATTGCTCTATCGAGCTGTTGCCTGGTTCAACCCCCCCAAGGGGAAGACTGTATTCTTTGTCTCCTCCAGAACGTAAGGCGATGGAGGAGTACATCACAGAGTCCCTCGCCGCTGGTATCATCCGGCCATCATCGTCTCCAGCAGGAGCGGGGTTTTTCTTCGTGGACAAGAAGGACAAAAGTCTACGTCCCTGCATCGACTACAGAGGTTATTTTTTTATAGAAAGTTTATCAGGAATTACAGTACCATTGCTGCTCCTTTGCATAACCTGACCTCTCCTCATAAACCTTTTGTGTGGTCCTCAGAGTGCGATTTGGCTTTTCAAAGTCTCAAAGAAAGCTTCTCCTCTGCTCCAGTGCTCATCCTCCCGGACCCCAACCAACAGTTCGTGGTCGAGGTTGATGCCTCTGACGTGGGCATTGGGGCCATCTTATCCCAGATAGATCCCAAGGACGGTAAATTACACCCCTGTGCATTTTTGTCAAAGAAATTAACCACGTCAGAACAGAATTATGATATTGGGGACCGCGAGCTGTTGGCCGTAAAGGTGGCACTGGAGGAATGGAGGCACTGGTTGGAGGGGGCTCAGATCCCATTTCTGGTATGGACAGATCATAAAAATCTTGAGTATCTAAGGTCAGCTAAAAGATTAAATGCCAGACAGGCTCGTTGGGCTATTTTTTTCAGTTGCTTCAACTTCACTCTCTCGTATCGTCCCGGTTCCAAGAATGGTAAACCTGATGCCTTGTCACGAAAGTTCGACCCAGTTAATCATGTCTCTGAACCCAAAACAATCCTGCCCAATTCATGTTTCTTATCAGCCATCACTTGGGACATCGAGACCAAAGTTGAGGCGGCTGGGAGAAAAGCTCCAGCACACCCTGATTGCCCTGTAAATAAACTATTTGTGGTTAACAAGCTTAGAGGTGAGGTGACATCTTTTGATTTATTTGTCTTTTCTAAGTTATTTTCATTTCCGGGGGGGAGGGGGGTTGGAAACCTGTGTAGGTTTCCCCAATTTCTGGAAACTCCAGCCTGATGCGGGTGACGGCACATGATGGGATGACCACCCTTACGTGCCGGCCAAGGTATCCCCAGCACCAGCGTGCAAAGTTGCGGTAGGCCAGATGTCTGTAGCAACTGCAAAAAATGAATGGGCTCTGGTCAGCCTTTCAGTTTTAACTGTTTTGTCATGAATGGGAATAACGTAATTGTATGTGGTTAAAAAAAAAAAGAGAATCATGAAGATGGAAATAATTTGAGATTGTCAGAAATTTGCCTTATATCACTTCATACTTGCTGACCTTATATAAACCGTGTGCAATGTATTAAAAATACTCAACTAACACCTGTATAAAGTGAGTTTCATTTCCTAAAACTGACCTACTGAGCACAGGTTCCTCCATCTCCCCAAATAACTGCAGGTAGGTGCCATACACAGCCTGCAGCACATAGGGGTTTAGGGCAATGGGTTCAAAACCTGGGTGCACTGTTATGCAGGCTGCTCCTCCAACCTGTTCACACCTGTGCATCACCTGCATGTCAAGAAAAGCAGCATATTTTGGGGGGATTTATGCATATTGTATTAACACGTGTGTGTGTGTGTGTGTGTATTTATACTGTTTATGTGTGTATTTATATAATACATTGCAATCTTTTTTTGGGGACAGTGCAGTCATGTCAGATTGAAATATCAAATACAGATAAAGCTTGTTTGGACTCTGTTAACTTTGTCACCTCCCTGCAACAGACATTCTCTCTAGGAGAGAGATTTGTACAGTGACCACAGGTACACCTGTTGAAAATATAGATATGTGAGTGGCTAGCTAAGAAATGCAATTATTTTATCTATCTATCTATCTATCTATCTATCTATCTATCTATCTATCACATAGTACAGTGGTGGAACGGGGCTGTTTGTATAAACATGTTATATTAATCTTAGACCATCAAAACAGATGGTCTAACATCAAAATCTTCACTAAAATCCAGCCACTACCAATCCGAGACATTACCCATCCGCTCCTGCCGCGGCTACCTCAGCACCGACTGGCTGTTGTAGCGGCTCGAATTGATACGGCCAACAGGCAAGTCAGGAGGAGAGAAGAAGGAGAGAGAAGTCCTCCACCTCAAATGAAGTTTCAGATGCAAAGGTGTCTACACTGTTATCTGAGTGGTCACTCATGGCTAGCTTGTCAGGGTCTGAATGGAGGTAGAATAGGCAGCATATCCCCCCAACCCCCCTCCCCTTTGAATGGGAGTATTTGAAAATCTTAACTCCGCCCCCTTCATCGCTGCTCGCCTGCCCCCCCCCCCCCCCCTCAGCTCTGCCTATCTTTTCTGAATTTTTTGAAATCAAGCTGTGGGCGGAGTAATGGGGGGAGGTTTAGTTCCCCTTTAATGACGGAAAACTTACCTGTGGATTTAACTGTGTTTTACCTGTGCTAAGATAAGCATAAAAAGAGAGCAAATAAATGGGTCACCGCATGCAAAGATAACTCAGTATTGGACATTGGTTTATTGTTTTTGTCCATTGGTCTAGACTGTCTGTGAATGTTTATAAAGAGTGTTTCTGATTGTGTTTAATTAGGGCCTGAGCGACGCGCTGTTTATTATTATTAGGGCCCGAGCAGGAGACCTGCAAGGTCCCTATTGTTTATCTCCTGATTATTTATATATATATATATATATATATATTTATATATGTATATTTTTTTTCTTCTTCCGCCTATATGATCGCATTTTTCACTGCCTGAACATACCCCAAAACTCACCAAACTTGGAATATAAGTCACACCTGGCGAACTAATCTATTGTCGTCCTGAATTTCCACCACTAGGTGGCGCTATTATTAAGGAAACTGCGTTTTGGCTCATAACTCCCATATACTTTGTTGCACATTCAAAAACCTTATATCCACGCATTCAGTGAATTGTGCTGATTCTCGTGATATAGGCCTCGCCCGTTTCCGCCTACCGTTTTTTTTCCGCAAATTCACAAAATGTTGCAAACCTACTTTTTCGAACTCCTCCTAGGCAATTTCACCGATTTGCACGAAACTTTGCACACAGCATCTGTGGACTCTTCTGACAAAAAGTTATTAAAAGAATTTTGATATTCCAAAGAATACTCAAGTCATTAAATAACAACTTCCTGCAGATTCAGTTCTAAACAGGAAGTGTTGCATATCTCCACATTGGTGGGTCCGAATGACATGAAAGTTGACTTGACCTTCATCCAAACTGCTTCAAAATTTCTGTACATGATAAGAGCCCCGCCCTCAATGCCTCCATATTCTCGAAGGCAATCTTGCTCATGGCGCCCCCTTGTAGAAACAGGAAATGCCATCTTTTACACTGACAAACGCCAACCTCAAGCTCCTGACCTGATCAACTCTATTTTGTGGCCACATGACGATCAAGTTGATGAATCTCCACAGTGACACACGTGTCCTGTCATGTTGCAGGCCGCGGCAGTGGCGACTTTTCATCCTTCGCCACGGAACATCAACTTGATATAAATCCTTTATGTATTGTCCGATTTGCTCGAAACTTCACGTGTGTTGACGGTCCACCCCTGAACGCACCTGCCCACAGGAGAGGCCCGAGCAGGAGACCTGCGAGGTCCCTATTGTTTTTCTCCCGATTATTTATTTATTTTTTTTCTTCCGCCCATATGATCGCATTTTTCACTGCCTGAACATACCCCACAACTCACCAAACTTGGAATATGTCATGCCTGGCGAAAAATTGTATAATCTATTGTCGTCCTGAATTTCCACCACAAGGTGGCGCTATTATTAAGGAAAGTGCGTTTTGGCTCATAACTCCAATATACTTTGTCGCACATTCAAAACCCTAATATCCACGCGTTCAGTGAATTGAGCTGAATCTTGTGGTATAGGCCACGCCCATTTCTGCCTACCGTTTTTTGCAAATTCGCAAAATGTCGCAAACCTACTTTTTCGTACTCCTCCCGGGCAATTTCACCGATTTGCACGAAATGTTGCACACAGCATTTTCGTGTTCTCTGAATTCAGCTGAATTGTGCAGTGTAAGCCACGCCCACTTTCGCAGTAACTTTCCATTCGCTAAATCGCCACAAATGAAAAACGTACTTTTTCGAACTCCTCCTAGGCGATTTGACTGATTTGCACCAAACTTTGCATGAAGCATCTGTGGACCCTCCTGACAAAAAGTTATCAAAAGAATTTTGATCGTCCAAAAAACGCCCAAAATATAAAACAACAAATTCCTGCACATTGTTCAGTCAGACAGTCTTTCATATCTTGACCAAATACAGTCCGATTACCACAACACTTTTGCTAATTGTGTTCCATGGCCCAATGAGGGTTTGTGCAAAATTCGGTGCAAATCGGCCAACAGGTGGTGCTCTGGTGGCAGTCTAATTAGTGTGAATGGCAGTAAACTGGAAAATCTTCAAATCCTCTTCAAAACTCATCGACTTTCAACCTCTTCTTGTCCCTCATACTTTGAGCTAGAGACACCATGTCAACTTTTAAAGAGTCAGAAGACCTTGAATGCATTAACTGTACATAATTATCTATCTTTATCTTTATTTCGGCCATGACCAATATTCTTTTGTTTATGAACACTGGTAGATAGCTATCTTGCCACCAGGTGGTCTTTGGCTGCTCCTGAAAAAAAAAAAAAAAAGAAAACAAAGAGACGAAGAAATCTGAGTATCTGATTGAAAATTGATACACAGGTCAAGAATGGCGAGCTCATGATTTATACCTTTAAATGTCAGTGCCTGCTGTTTTTAGATCGGCGGGACAGAGCTGCCAGATGAAATGGAGGTGATACAGCCCCCTCTCTCCCTCAAATCTAATCAATTCCACCATCAAATGACTCCAAAACGCTCTAGTGGAAAACACACGGCTTGCACATCCCCCACGCTATGAAATAATAATGTATAATTAAGTAACATTACGACACATGAAGCAAATACTCAGAACTACTTTCTTCAGTAAACCACTGGGCGGAGTGACACAGTTCGTACCTGAGACAGTGCCGTAGTTCTTGCTTGCAGCCTTGCATTTGCGGTATCGCCAGCTGGACGCAGCAGAAAGTTTGAGAAAAGTTTACAGAATGCTGTTGTAAATCATGGTTGACACATGTATTGTAAAAGGTTGCAGTAACAAGCCAAAGACGTGGAGCAGGGTGACGTATACGGACAGGATGAAACAATTTGTGCTGCACATCGATCCCAACACGCCTGTGGAAACGGTCCATAAAATGTTTGTTTATGAGGACTACAGTGAAAGGATGGAGCACAGAAGCTCAGGAATGGTTCAAATGCTTTTCTTGAAAGATACTGTCTTTTCATCTGTCGGCATCACAAAACGAGCAGACGTGGTAAGTGATCGTTGATCGTGTAATTGTGCTCAGCATCTCTCTGCTGTAACGTTAACATTACCGGGCCCTATTAGCAGCCGGCCTTTTACAAAAAAAATAATAAATAAACGCCGGCCCCTTTTATAAACTGGTGGTGTTTATGTGACATTTTTGGCATTTATAGAGCGCTAGACCCGGATTACACACATCCACAGACACAGAGAAGCACATCCATACACACACATCAACCCTCAGCCAGGCACGTGCGCAGTTGCGCACTCTCAGCTGATTGTAAACAGATAAGATGGCGACAGGACGCAACTTCAGTGTTCATTTAAAGCTAGAAGTTTTGAAATATTCCGAACAAATGTCGGGGGAATACACCGCGAGGCATATGACACCTGGTTAGCAGAGGACGGCAACAAAACCTTCACAAAAGGAGGGAACATGAGAGCAGCTGACAAACGCAAGATAACGGCTTACCGGCGACACACAAGCCCGTCTCCAGGTCCAGTAATTTCCTCTTTGGTTGGTGTCATGACTGCCCAGTACCTGGACAACCGAGCCGTGGCGGCACACAGGTATGTGGCGTGTCAGAGGAGAAACGAGACATTAACATTTCTCTCTTTGTGTCAGTAACGGCCCACAAACATCACTGCACTTTAGGGACTGTTCGTTACTTGTCAGGGGAGGAGGGTGGGTGGTTGATTTTTATTTTATTTTTGATTTTATTTTGATCTCCCCTACCCTATGGGCCCGAACAACGCATAGTGCGTCCAAATTCACACCTGTTCTTCTCTATTGATTTTCTCGGCGACCGTGCGACATAGCGAGAAGCCACGCATATCAGCGGAAACAGCAGAACTGTAGCTTCCCAACAAGGCCACTTGTCGGTAGTCCAATGTTTTCACAGCGAAAAGAAATGATAAATTTACACTAAAATGATGTATAACAGAGCTTTCACACAGCTCTGCACACACATTACTCTTGGATGGATTACTCGCGAATGCAGGCTTGCACAGAAATGCCAAGCATATCACATGAAAGCGCAGGAGCAGAGCTTTCCTGTGATACCACACACATCATTGTGCTGTCATCCCATCATGCTATAAATACAGATTAATTGCCTACAAAATAAAAACCTGACGAATTTCTTTACAATCCACTATACAGATCTTGTTGTCAGTCACTTCATATAGTGAGGAATATCGTATCTTACCACGTCTTAGACTTGCGTGTATTTCTCCCTGTCTATCCACATTTGTAGTCCAGCTTTCAAGATGCAAATATCTCCATATTGTCCAGTTGACACTCCATCAAACTTTGTATGACAAGACCAGCCACTTCACCTTTGCGCACCCAGACAACTGCAGCCTAATTATGCATGCGTGACAAGGCCGTAGTCACCATATACATTGAGGGGGACACGTGCCCAATTTTTTTTAACTGCAAACAAAGTGACAAATATTATCTTGGAGGACATCATTGCACTTGGTTGACTATTTTTCTATTATCTTAGATGTAAATATTGCATGTTTCTTTCAGATAAAACACATTTTTGACTTGTGAATGACTCAATGGAATTTCTTGCAATAATGAAAAAATACTGGCAATCATGTCTGTCTGGCACAAACCACATGTTTTGGACAGCTGTGACGTGACAGAATGTCCCACCATCATGGTTCTTATAATGCCAGATTCCAGAGAGTCTCCCCTCTTCAGATATGGCAGAATATGTCAACTTCCAACTTGCTATGGTGAGATACATGTAAAAATGTAAGAATTTAGTCACACGGATTTGTTTTTTTTCATTGATATAAAAATTTATATACAATACAGGCACATAGAAGGACATGGAATGATGGCAAATCTGGATAGCCTACATTGTCCTGAAAACAACAAGATATAGCATGTGTATGTAGCCTTTACAATGACTGTCATATGAGCTTAAAAGTAAAGGCAGTAAAAATACCCCCAAAACGCCTAGGGCCCATAGGGTTAATCACTTATTGATGCTGTTTTTGAAGTATGAATAAGTCAATAAGTAATTTATTCCATTGAAATATCATTGATGTATTATAGAAAAGTGATTTATCTTTTTATAAATGACAAAAGGCACATCTGCCTCATTCTTGCCGTGGTTTCGTGATACTACTCAGAACCGTGATACTTTCACTGGTATCGTACTGTGGGGGGTGGGGAGTTGTGGGGGGCGCTGAGGGATGGTTCGCCCAGGGCGTAAAACTAGCCAGGACTGCCTCTGGCACTGATATTTTTACTGTAACCATCTTGCAGTCCAGTAAACCAACATCACCCACTACGACCTCAATAATAAAGTAGAATAATCACCTTTCTGACAAAGCTGAAAATGTAAAAGCTTTGTAAACGTACAATGTGTGGCAGAGGTGTTGTATTGAATTGTATTAGATTGCACAGGTGTACCTAATAAAGTAGCCAGTAAGCCCCACATTTACACCACCAATCCATGCCTGCTCTGGATCTCCCCACAGCCCCTGGTTACTTGGCAGCCTCAGCCCCTGAGACCATGCTGATCTAAAGTTATTAAGAGCTTTTCTCTATGTCAAGGGGTGTGGCGGCTAAGACGCTGCCCTCGCCACCAAATCAGTTGGCTTTTTGATGGCTTCAGCGACCTCATATCCTCACGAAATTGATACACAGGTCAAGAATGGCAAGCTCTTACATCTGATAGGGCCGTCGCCCATGGGGGAGACAAAATGCCTCTATAGTCTTCCTTGAAATTTTCAAAAACCCCTTCCCATAGGGGTTTTCTTGGAGTACGAAGATGAAACGTCACACCACGTCAGGGTTAACTTACTCTGAGTTTGCACATAACTGCTTCAGTGATGCGTGCTGCTGGCCCCCCGCGGTGGCACGGGAGAGCGAGGGCCCGGTCATAGCTGCTTGCAGCTTTAATTGGTTATGGATTCTGATACAAGGTTACAAAATAAATTGTAATATTGATGAGTCCGCTGCAGCTGACACACAGCCCAGTGGGGGTGTGGTCAGTACCGAAACTGAAACACAATCGGTCATTAAGCGTCCCATTAAACTAACGCAAAAAGCACTGCTGGGCAAACTGGTAATGCTGCAAAAAATAAGAAAGTCCAAACTAAACAAGGCAGCTAATCTAAAAATAACAATTCGAGAGTTGATGCAGGACAGAGAATATGAAACTGAGGTGCATTATGTTTTTGACAAATGCAAAACTCTGTGTAATGAAGCAAAGGAAACACATGAATCTCTGTTAAAATACTTACTTCCTGAAGAAAAGGAAAAACATGAGATATGGTTCAAAGCAAAATTACTGAGTGTAAATGGCAAACACGGATGTTCCCAAACCTGCTGAAAATGTGAACAATGACGAATTTGAAGAGAATGAAGTGAAACCCAGTGACAGCATCTCCAACGTGGAAACAAATGTATCTAGTAAAAAATCAAGCCAGAAAAGTCACGCCAGCTCAAGAAGTGGTCAGTCTTCCACTGCATCAGCGCGCATTCAGGCTGAAGCAGAGAGAGCTGCACTTGAAGTTCACGCTGCAGCATTAAAGGAGAAACACACTGTGGAGGAGCAAACAGAGGAGCTAAGGAGGAGAAAGGAAAAACTGGAGCTTGATACTGAAATGGCCACCTCTGCTGCTAAACTAGCAGTATCAACAGCTTCCAGTTGCAAAACTCCCTCAAATACAAAATCAAATGGAATGGAATCTTATTTTGAGAAAGGAGAAAGGTTAAAGGAAACATCCACCACTTTCAACCCTCATGAAAAGGGAACAACATTAAAGGAAATATCTACCACTCCTAACCCACAGGCAAAAGACTATCAACCTACTCTTGTGGACTCACAACAACAACAACCATTTATGTAACAACAACATGCATATTGGAACGCAACACAAAACAAAAGTCAAGACGTTCAACTAAATGAAACAAAGCATGGAAAAACATTAAGCAAACCTCTTTTGGATCCTCGTGCAACTAACAAATCCAAATGTCATTCAGTCTCAATGACCACTTCAAAGAAACGATGAAGCATCAGCATTCTGCAATCTACTGCAAAGACAAAATGAACTAGAACTGCAAGCAGTTATGAATGGGGGCCAAGCCTTCCCGTGCAACTCGGCCCCCGTGCCCCACGGAGCCCACGGAAGTCGGCCCCGAAGCACGATGGGCTCAGGGCGAGCGCAGGGACATGGGCCGACGTTCGAGCCACGGTATTTGCTGTAATGGGAAGTGCACTGGAAGTGTGAAAGGCTGAAAGTGTGGTGATTTGGATTTGTTGTAATAAATCATGCCCACTTTGACCAATCATTACTTAACTTTATGTTCGGCCTCAGGAGTGACCCCACATCACACTCACCAAATTTTGTTCAAATCTTGTACTTGAGACTTGATGTTTGTGGATTTTAGCGCCCCCCCCCCATTAGCCGATTTGCACCACATTTGGCACAGAGCCTCTGGATGACCTCCAGAACAAGTGAATAAAGTTTGATGTTAAAAGCATTTGCTTTGACCAAAATATGAAACAATATGTGTTTTTTAGCTAGCAAAAAAGATTGTTTGGTTATGACGAGCGCATTTTTTGGAGTGCCAAAATTCTTTTGATAACTTTTGATCAGACACATCTGGAGATTGTATGTGCAAAGTTTCACACAGATGGCACTTAAACCGTAGGAGTAGTTCAAAAAGTAGGTTTTGGATATGTGGTGACTTAGCAAGGGAAAATTACAGCAGAAGTGGGCGGGGCCTATGTCAGAAAACCCACCTCTCTTCAGGAAATACATTGCATTGATGTCCATGAATGTGTTGTTTAAAATGTGGAAGTTACAGGCAAAATCGCATTTGCATCTGTTATAGCGACACCTATAGGCCGATTTGCACCAAATTTGGCATAGAGCCTCTTGATGACCGCGGGAACAAGTGACTTAAGTTTGATGTTGAAAGCATTTATTTTGACCAAAATATGAAACAATATGTGTTTTTTAGCTCACTTTGATTATAACTAGCATATTTTTTGGAGTGCCAACATTCTTTTGATAACTTTTGATCAGACACATCTGGAGATTCTATGTGCAAAGTTTCATGCAGGTGGTGCTTAAACTGTGGGAGGAGTTTGAAAAAGTAGGTTTTGGACATGTGGCAAATAAGCAAAGAGAATGTGCAGCAGAAGTGGGCGGGGCCTGTGTCAGAAAACCCAGCTCTATTCAGGGAACACATGGATATAATGTTTATGAATGTGTCATTTAAAATGTGGAAGTTACACGCAAAAATGTGTTTGCATTCGTTATAGCACCACCTAGTGGAGCATATGCACAATTTTTGGTATGGAAGATCTGTGTCCTATTCTATATGTACCCTATAAATTTCACAGCCCTCAGCATAATAGTTCAGCTGTAGTAAATGTTTGTTGTTTATCCTATAATAAGCCACGCCCACATTGACCAGTCATGACCACCTTCAATATATGGCCTCAGGAATGGCCCTACATCATACTGACCGAATTTCGTAGAAATGGGTGTAGCTGTTCAAGAGATATAAACTTCCCATATTTGTAGCGCCTCCTAGTGGCCAACATTTGCCAAATTTGGCTCAGTGTCATGCCAATTAAGGATCTGAGATTTGGTGTTAATAGCATTAAGTTTGACTGAGATATGCAACAGTTTACATTTTTATAGCTAGCTACTCAAATTTGTTCAGTAATAATTTGCGGAATTTTTGTTAACTTTAGATCAGGTCTAGGTGACAAGTGTACGTGCCAAGTTTCACGCAGATTGGACAAAATCCCAAGGAGGAGGTCGAAAAAAAAAATTATAGGCGAAAGTGGGCGTGGCCAGTTGCAAAGTGATTCAGCCCTATTCAGGGAATCTGGGGATATAACGTTTTTGAATGTACGACATACAGTGTGGGAGTTATAGGCCAAAGCGCGTTGGCCTTGGTTATAGTGCCCCCTGCAGGCGGACATATATAGTTTTTTGCGTCTGAGGTACGTGCAGGGGTCTGGACCAACCCTCCAAATTGCACCATCCTCCCTTGCACGGTTTAGCCTGCAGCACCACTTTTATCATCGGAAGAATAAAAATAGAGAAAAATTATAAAAATCTTTACAAAAACAATAGGGTTCCTAGCATCGCTGGTCCTAGGAAACGCTTCTGCTTGTATAAACGTCCCCCCGGAGACCCTCGGGCTTGGTCCCCTAAATATCAACATTGCTAATACAACAACAAACTGCTCATTTACTACCACCAAGGGAAATTCCAGTTTTTGATGGTGATCATCTGCAGTATCGAACATTTATCAGAGCCTTTGAACACTGTGTGGAGAGCAATGCCATCAACAAAGGGGATTGTTTGTATTTCCTGGACAAGTACACAAGAGGTCAGCCAAAAGAGCTAGTGCATAGCTGTCAGCATATGGCTCCAGACAGAGGCTATGCCATGGCAAAGCATCTGTTAAAGGAACACTTTGGGAACAAACACAATATCACTGCAGCATACATGGAGAAAGTTCTCAACTGGCCAGTAGGAAAACCTGAGGATCAAATCTCTTCAAGCATATGCACTATTTTTGCGTGAATGTTGTAATGCAATGGAGGATGTGCACTACATGAGAGAACTGGATATGCCGGCAAATGTGAGAACAGTGATTCTGAAGCTTCCATACAAGCTAAGAGAAAAATGGAGAATTTCTGCATGTGAGATACTGGAAAGATCCAAATGCAGAGCACGGTTCATTGATATTGTCACCTTCATCGAGCATCAAGTTAAAATATTGTCTGACCGAATCTTTGGGGACATTCACAATACACAACTCACAACAGCAAGCAAAAATGTGAACAGTATGAAATCACAGTCAAAGCCAAAATTTAAAGGAGACAGTTTTGCAACCACCATTACTAACATTGAAACCCCTGCATCTGAAGAACCCAGAAAGCCTAATCAGGCTCTACGGCCAAGTATTTCAGTTGCAAAGAACACAAGTGTTTGTATGTGTTGCTCTCAAGGTCACCCACTGGAGCAGTGTCCACGATTGGAGGAGAAAATGCAGAGACAAGATAAACTTTCTAAAGGAGACAGGAGTCTGCTTTGGCTGCCTATGCAGTGGGCATAAGAGCAAGGACTGCGATAAGCGCTTGACTTGTAAGGTGTGCAGCCAAAACTGTCCTAGCGTTCTGTACATTAATCAAAAGGTGAGAGCAAGCAACACAGACCCTAAACAGCCCAAGGAACCATCGGTGAGCAGCGCACTGGTCTCACTGCAAACGTGGTCATACAGGGGCCAGGAACAATGATGGGATTCTGTCCATCCTACCTGTTCAGGTGAAGTCCAGCAAAGGAGACAAAGTCATACAAACGTATGCATTTCTTGATCCAGGCAGTACAGCCACATTTTGTTCAGAAAACCTGATGAGGCAGCTGAATATGAATGAAAGAAAAGCTCAAATCAGTCTACGAACCATGAGCTCAAGAGCATCACTTCCCAGCTACAAGTTGACAGGTTTGGAGATTTCAAGTCTCACTGGAAAACGGTTCTGCGACTTACCAGAGGTCTATACCCAGAAGAGGATGCCTGTAAGCACAGATAACCTCATCAAAGAAGAGGAATTGGCTAAGTGGCCATACTTGGATGGTGTTGATGTTCCTCGTATCCAAGCTGATATGGAGTTGTTGATAGGCACCAACGCCTCCAAAATGCTTGAACCCTGGGAAGTAGTCAACAGTCGTGGAAATGGACCCTATGCCATTAGGACCCTATTGGGGTGGGTTATTAATGGCCCCCTTCAGGGATGCAGTGATAAGTGGTGTGAGAGTGGCCACCCCGCTGCTACTGTTGACAGGATTTCCATAGAAAGACTGGAGGAATTACTGAATGATCAGTACAACCACGATTTTAATGAACAGACATCAGAGGACAAAGAGGAGATGTCGAGAGATGATGTCAAGTTCATGGAAATCATGAAGGATTCAGTGAAGCTTCAAGATGGACATTACAGCTTGAAACTTTCCTTTAAGAACAAAGATGTCTCTCTGCCAAACAATCATTGTGTTGCTAAGCAGCATCTTCTTGGTTTGAAGAGGCATTTCGAGAGAGATGAGAAGTTCCACCAGGAATACACCAACTTCCTCAATGATGTCATGTGAAGCCGAGTTCAGAGGAAAATCTCTCAAGAGCCAGCTTCTACAGGGGCCCTTACCTTACCAGTTCTTTGTTAGGAGTCCTCACACGATTCAGACAAGAACCTGTGGCAGTGATGGCTGATGTTCAATCCGTGTTCCATCAAGTCAGGGTAGCCTGTGGATTTACCTGTGTTTTACCTGTGCTAAGATGAGCATAAAAAGAAAGCAAATAAATGGGTCACCGCACTCAAAGGCAACTCAGTATTGGACATTGGTTTATTGTTTTTGCCCAGAACACGCGTCCAAAAAAGTTCTGCCCGTTCGCCCCTCAGAGACTCATAAATGTAATCGTTTTTTATTGGAAAGACTCTACATCAGTCACTTCATATAGTGAGGAAAATCATATCTTACCACGTGTTAGGCTTGCGTGTGTTTCTCCCTGTCTATCCACATTTGTAGTCCGGCTTTCAAGATGCAAATATCTCCATATTGTCCAGTTGACATCAAACTTTGTATGACAAAACCAGCGCACTTCACCTTTTGCGCACCCAGACAACTGAGGCCTAATTATGCATTAGACAGGGCAGTAGTCACCATATACATTGTGGGGGACATGTCTTGGAGGACATCATTGCACTTGGTTAACTATTTTTCTGTGATCTCAGATGTAAATATTGCATGTTTCTTTCAGATAAAACACATTTTTGACTTGTGAATGACTCAATGGAATTTCTTGCAATAATGAAAAAATACTGGCAATCATGTCTGTCTGGCACAAACCACATGTTTTGGACAGCTGTGAAGTGACAGAATGTCCCACCATCATGGTTCTTATAATGCCAGATTCCAGAGACTCCCCCCTCTTCATATATGGCAGAATATGTCATTTTCCAACTTGTTATGGTGAGATACATGTCAAAATGTAAGAATTTAGTCATACAGATTTGTGTATATATTGGGGAGTAAAGCAACAAAGGTATTAAAAAATTGTCATCATCCCAGTTTGGTCCATACACACATGCTAAAACAACCTTTCCATTCCAATTATTAATTATTAATAATAATTATTAATTATTTCTGATATTCCGATTATTTCCGTGCCACCGTGTGAAGCCCGAATTTATGTTCCCAGCACTGGGTATCGGGATCACACTGACTCATTATTTTTTTACAATCAACGTTTTTAACATTTTCTGATCTTGTGGATTTTGAAACTGCACAAATAAAAGCTAAAATCAAAAATAACCTACCACCAGAAAATATTAACAAGTGTTCAGTGACTAAGAGGGGCATTACAATTTAAAGAGGCAAGAGATAGCATTTTTTCCTCAATATACAGTATCTCACATAAGTGAGTACACCCCTCCCATTTTTGCAAATATTTCATTATATCTTTTCATGAGACAACACTATAGAAATGACACTTTGATATAACTTAAAGTAGTCAGTGTACAGCTTGTATAGTAGTATAGATTTACCTTCCTCTGAAAATTACTCAAAACACAGCCATCAACATCTAAACAGCTGGCAACATAAGTGAGTACACGCCACAGTGAACATGTCCAAATTGTGCCTAAAGTGTTAATATTTTCTGTGCCAAGTTGCCACAGTAAAATCAGACTCTCAGCGTTTACATAGGTTACTTAGTGGCTTTGCACTCTTTGTAATAAGCTTCTGCCACCGGGGATGAAATTACGCGGAAAAAATCTGCTTTACGGCAGGAAACGCGTCATGTATTGCGAAACTGGTCGGTCAGCCAATCAGGGACTGGAGTGAGTCCTTATGAGGAGTTGGGCATGAGGTAGTTGAGTCACAAGCACAATGGCAGACGGACGAAGTTTGGGGACAAGTGAAAAATGGCCTAGCAAAAGAAAATGAGCTCCTCTGTCTAAAGAGGCAAAGAAGAGCAAAAAGTTTTTCTAAAGTGATAAAAAAAAGAGGAAAAACAAGAGTAAACCTCAGTCAGGCATTCAAGAGATGGAGGGAGCTCTGTGACCAATGAGGCTTCAACACCGATGTTCAGCTAGCTTTCTTTCTAATGGATCAGTAAGTAACACGGCTAAATGTTAGCTAGACAAGAGAGGACTGTACTGTACGGAAGCGCATAGACCTTTTTCACAGCAGACATTTTGCCTCGTCATTGTAGGAAAAGCACAGGTGTATTAAATGGCATCAATGATGGCTGCATTCCACTCATGACAGGCTTTGACATTGTGCATGCTGGCACACTGGAATAGCTTACTGGGACACTAATTGGAACTCAGCCATTGTTAATGCTATCAGTTTCACCTGTGCTTTTCCTCTGATGACTAGTCAAAATGTCTGCTGTGAAAAAGGTCTATTGCATTCACTGGATAAAAAAAAAATTAGACACCTTATCTCGTAATTATGAGATCCTGATCTCGTAATTATGAGAAAAGATCTCCTAATTACGAGATTACAAGATCAGGATCTCGTAATTACGAGATCAGGATCTCATAATAATGAGATCAGGAAAGGTGCCACATTAGCCACTGCTTCGCTGAGAAACACATACTGCACATCCACGAAGGGGGGTCGGAACTACTGTAACCAGCTGCCACTCGGGTGGTGCCATCTTGACTATATCCCATATCTTTATTTTAATGTGTATTTATTGGAAATTACAACGGAGTATTACACTAAGCAAGGACAACAGTGCGCATTGTATATAGGCTATTTTGATCTATTTTATACTTCAGATTTATATTGTTTAGCATTAATTGGTGACAGAAAAGAACGAATTTCATTCTGCAGGGAAACGCGTGTCCTTACTGTGCATATTGAATCTTGAATCTATGTTTTATGAAGACCCTGTGTGCGCTCAGAGCTGTGGCACAAGTTACGCACCGAAATCTGGCGGAAGAAAAATAATCATAAGACGAAAAGTAAGTAGGCTGTGTGTGACTTATGCGCTGATGAAGTGGTGAGTGATCGATGTGCCTGACATCGATTGATTTAGTTTCAGCACCACTGTAGTGGCCAGCTCCTGTTAAGATATAAACAGAATGAAAGCGGACAAGGTAATTACAGAACTTGTCTTGAGAAATAGCTTTCAAATTCAGGGCTCAACAATAAGGATTGCCCGATTGCCCGGGGCAAGTAAAACTCAAGGTCGGGCATGTAAACTAACAACTCACTTATTGGGCAAGTTGCTAAAAATAGTAAAAGTTAATAACTAATTGATAAAATAAATGTATTTTAAAACGTGCTCCTTCGGCTCTAATGCAGCGGTCTCTCTGCCTGAAGTCACAGGCACAGCTGTGTAACAATGTCCTGCCCACAGCCCCAACTGATATTATTTTGCACGACGGACGCTTCATATAATAACAGAACAATATATTATTTATGGTGTTATGTCATCGTGTCATTTCTGTCTCTACATGGTCACGCGTTAACAATTCTCCTCTGCTCTCTGTATCGCGCACGGCGGAGTTCCGCCACACACACACAGGTGAGCAGAGTGTGGAGTGTGGCTCGGGCCGCATTTTCCTGACCAAACCTGACCCCGAGCCCGGCGCAGTTTGTCAGCTGACAAAGTTATTGAAATGGACAGTGTGTAAATAACCACCAACAGACTGCTGTTACGCACAGACAAACACGGCACTCATGCTGAGCTTGTGTTGCGTTCAGGCGTTGTCACGTAAATAACAACTTCCAGCACTTAAATAGGTCATAGCACAAAACAGCAGCATGTCAAGTGACTTTTTACTTTTATTATATTCAATAAAACTGTATTTTCCTAAATCTTGAGACACCTCATATGTAAGCTAGACAGACATTTCACCTGCTCATACTGTGCACACATGTACTGTATGTACTTAGTCCTGAAGAGCCCTTCTGGTGCCAGTAGATACATAGAAACATCCCAGCAGGCTGTGCTTTGCAAGCATACAAAAAAGTTTCACGCATGTGAAATTATTTTTAAAATTATTTTTCATGCGTGTGCTTCATCTCCGCTGCTACAACTCCGTCCTAGGGGAAACACTACTGTGTGCGTTTTATGCAACAGGTGGATGTGGTAGTCTACTGGTAAGCTAAATAGCGTTGAAGTAGAGTAGAGCAGGGCAGAGAGATGGAAGCAAAATATATTAAACCCAGTGTTAATACAGCAGAACTGGAGAGAGGGGTGAAAAATAAATAGAGGTGGGCATGGCTCAAGTAGGGCGCAAAATTATAGACGGAGAATGATTGACAAATTTTTCACTTTAAGCCCTGACAATGTCATATTTGTGTAGGAATTAAGCTACAATACATGACATATGTCGTTTTAATTAATAAATACAGTGTGAATAAAGATTACATAACATAAAAATAACTGCAGTCTGTTAAGAAACTCTTAACAGCAGCTGGCCACTACCGCGGTGCTGAAACTAAATCAATTGATGTCAGGCACATCGATCACCCACCACTTAATCAGTGCATAGGCTAGTCACACACAGCCTACTTACTTTTCATCTTATTATTTTTTTTCTGCCAGATTTCGGTGCGTAACTTGTGCCACAGCTCTGAGCGCACACAGGGTCTTCATAAAGCATAGATTCAAGATTCAATATGCACAGTAAGGACACGCGTTTCCCTGCAGAATGAAATTCGTTCTTTTCTGTCACCAATTAATGCCAAACAATATAAATCTGAAGTATGAAATAGATCAAAATATATACGGTGCGCACTGTTTTATTATCTCCTTGCTCAGTGTAATATTAATATGACTGCCGCGGCTGGATCAGTGAGCGTTTGGTCGCTAAGAAGACTGTCAAGAGCGGGTCAGCTCGATCTTACAACTCCTTCTTAGTAAAAAGATCTTCTTAAGCTAAGAGCGATCTGGGAAACACAGCCATTATCATGTCAACATACAGGGAAAATGTGTCCAGAGTTTATGACATTTACCAGGAGAGCTAGAGCCATTTGACTAAAGCTGACGTTATTACTGCTGTAGCATGATGTTATTAGGCTAAATACTACATTTCTAACAGTGTCTGAGCTGATTTATTGACACAGCATGCTTGTAGGCTGCTGTAACGTTTACAGAGCAAATAACGGGAAATAATGGGATGTGACTTAATCGTGTGAAAATATCGTTAGTGAAACAGAAACAAGCATTAGTTAGGGGACAAGAGTCAAGAGTCGCAAAGACTCACGTAGGCTATGTTAAAAGTTACCTACAACTGGTGTATTTACTGTAGGCTATGTGTCTGGGGTCCTTCGCCTGTGGAACAAGTAACGTGACCACTAATTTGTCCCCAAACGAACGCATGTTTCTGAATGTGAATCATGCAGAATACACCACACAAGAAGGAAAAGGGCCTGAGTTTTCTAGTGTTTAGTGCTTCCCATACATTGACTAATTTGCCCTGCCACAGTCTCCGAAAATTGGCCAGATATAAAATGCCTCCGGTAAATGAACGTCACTCTGTAGCGCACCGGCTGGAGCTCCTACTGGGAATTCTTCGGCTCCACCCTCCCTCCCCCTCACCCTCCCTGGCCTCACCACAGACGTCGCTCTCCTAGCGCTAATGTGAGCCTGAGTTGATAGAGCAGACCGCATTTCTAAGCGGAATATTGAGGAATACTGACATCCACTTCGTGAGCATTCTTGAAAACACCCAGAAAACATCAGTAGAGAATTGTGTGGCTGTATTTAAGACAACTCTGAGCCTGCACGGCAACACACAGCACCATTGAAGTAAGCTCTGAAAACTTTTTCCTTTTCATTTGACTCATGCCTGTCACATCATGTTTGTGTAGTGATGTGAAATACAATCCGGAGTTTTCATGGATCTTTTATTTTGAAAATCGACTGGATACTCTCGTCTTTTCTGCGCCTGACTTCCTGTTTGACTCATTTGGTCTGTGCAAATTGATGTCCAGAAATAGACCCGGCGCGTAATTTTAGCGGAGCGGAGCGCCGAGCCGCTTCTAGGCCGCGGCTGGTGGAGCAGCTTCTTGAATGGCTGCTATTAGCTCCAGCACCCGCGCCTCGGCCGGATCGCGCACGCCACGGATCCAGTGGGTTTCAACTACCTGAGGGCTTTTGAAATGCTCTGATTCAGGGTGCTGTACTTGCAAATCGAGAGGGAGGGAGGAAAGCAGTAATTTGTGCCTGTTTGTGTGTAATTTATTTGAATCTCACCTTTTGTTTTCCTTTCGTTTTGCGTATTTTGTATTGTTTTGCGTATCTGGAACTGTACATGTGAGTGTGAGAATTTTAAAAGAATATTTTGTCTGCACATGATTTTAAATATTAAAATAGCCCTCCAGAGGCAGATCAGTACGTCAGTCATTTTTCTTTTGATTACTGAAATGTTTAACCACTAATACTTGGCCGTATTTTAAGTGTAACCCTTCACCATAACATAGTACAACTAGTGTTTTTATCAGTAAAAATGGAACATTTTTCACACATAAAAAGCACAAGGTTGTTGAAATCTAGGCATATTCTGCCATCATAACTTTGCTCTCAGAATTCACCAGATTGATGCCTTTAAATCAAATACAAAATTTTCTCCCGGGGGAGCATGCCCCCAGACCCCCTTACACATATACAGTGGGTACGGAAAGTATTCAGACCCCTTTAAATTTTTCACTCTTTGTTTCATTGCAGCCATTTGCTAAAATCAAAAAAGTTCATTTTATTCCTCATGAATGTACACTCAGCACCCCATCTTGACAGAAAAAAACAGAAATGTAGAAATTTTTGCAAATTTATTAAAAAAGAAAAACTGAAATATCACATGGTCATAAGTATTCAGACCCTTTGCTGTGACACCCATATTTAACTCACATGCTGTCCATTTCTTCTGATCCTCCTTGAGATGGTTCTGCTCCTTCATTGGAGTCCAGCTGTGTTTAATTAAACTGATTGGACTTGATTAGGAAAGGCACACACCTGTCTATATAAGACCTTACAGCTCACAGTACATGTCAGAGCAAATGAGAATCATGAGGTCGAAGGAACTGCCCAAGGAGCTCAGAGACAGAATTGTGGCAAGGCACAGATCTGGCCAAGGTTACAAAAGAATTTCTGCAGCACTCAAGGTTCCTAAGAGCACAGTGGCCTCCATAATCCTTAAATGGAAGAAGTTTGGGACGACCAGAACTCTTCCTAGACCTGGCCGTCCAGCCAAACTGAGCAATCATGGGAGAAGAGCCTTGGTGAGAGAGGTAAAGAAGAACCCAAAGATCACTGTGGCTGAACTCCAGAGATGCAGTAGAGAGATGGGAGAAAGTTCCACAAAGTCAACTATCACTGCAGCCCTCCACCAGTCAGGGCTTTATGGCAGAGTGGCCCGACGGAAGCCTCTCCTCAGTGCAAGACATATGAAAGCCCGCATAGAGTTTGCCAAAAAACACATGAAGGACTCCCAGACTATGAGAAATAAGATTCTCTGGTCTGATGAGACCAAGATTGAACTTTTTGGCGTTAATTCTAAGCAGTATGTGTGGAGAAAACCAGGCACTGCTCATCACCTGCGCAATACAGTCCCAACAGTGAAACATGGTGGTGGCAGCATCATGCTATGGGGGTGTTTTTCAGCTGCAGGGACAGGACGACTGGTTGCAATTGAAGCAAAGATGAATGCGGCCAAGTACAGAGATATCCCGGAAGAAAACCTCTTCCAGAGTGCTCAGGACCTCAGACTGGGCCGAAGGTTTACCTTCCAACAAGACAATGACCCTAAGCACACAGCTAAAATGACAAAGGAGTGGCTTCGGAACAACTCTGTGACCATTCTTGACTGGCCCAGCCAGAGCCCTGACCTAAACCCAATTGAGCATCTCTGGAGAGACCTGAAAATGGCTGTCCACCAACGTTCACCATCCAACCTGACAGAACTGGAGAGGATCTGCAAGGAAGAATGGCAGAGGATCCCCAAATCCAGGTGTGAAAAACTTGTTGCATCATTCCCAAGAAGACTCATGGCTGTACTAGCTCAAAAGGGTGCTTCTACTCAATACTGAGCAAAGGGTCTGAATACTTATGACCATGTGATATTTCAGTTTTTCTTTTTTAATAAATTTGCAAAAATTTCTACATTTCTGTTTTTTTCTGTCAAGATGGGGTGCTGAGTGTACATTCATGAGGAATAAAATGAACTTTTTTGATTTTAGCAAATGGCTGCAATGAAACAAAGAGTGAAAAATTTAAAGGGGTCTGAATACTTTCCGTACCCACTGTATATATCTTATTGTTCAGACTTAGATATTTGACCGTACTTGTATGTGCCCCTGTATCAAAAGGACTGGCCCTAGCTTGGTCCCCCCATTGAAACTGGCCTAGAACCGCCACTGCTCATAATTACGAGATCAGGATCTCATAATTACGAGATAAGGATCTCGTAATTATCTCGTAATTACGAGATAAGGTGTCTAATTTTTTTTTTTTTTATCCAGTGAATGCAATGCACTTCCGTAGTACTGTACTGGCTGCTAGTTAATTCCTAGCTGGCCAGCATTGCAATGTTTTAGTAGTAAGCCATGCTCTAAGCGGGATAAATTATCATATGCTCCCTGGGATAAATCCATTCCCCTGTCAGGAGTTATTTTTCAACAGTCTCCGGCTCACTATACATTATCCCTTACGTGTCTACTGTTGTTTGTACTGATACTGTACATATTGGTATAATTTACTGTGAGTTGTTTGTACTGGTACTGTGCATTCTGGTATAATTATTTGGATTACTATTCGTTTTTTTCTTTAGATAAATCTGATAATTGTTGCTCGGTCTCTTTACTCATTTATTCAGTGTCCACACACCTTCTCATTCTGCATATACATAGAGGTATATACTGGTGGCTTTACAGCCTACATTTTATTGATTATCTCTGATCCCCACGGTCAATTTGGTCATTGTGACAGTGTGAGCAACATCGCTGACACTAGGTGGCGCCAAGCGAAAAAAAACAACGAGTCCTATCTGTTGCCTCTTTAAGGGGATCATTTAATTTCAACACTCACAGTGCGCATACAACCAGGAAAAGTTTTTATATTTCTCTATATGTGGAGTGAAGCTATGTAATAGCTTGAATGTGGAACTTAAGCAATGTCCAAACATACACCAATTTAAAATTAAGTATATGTTAAGTATATGATATTCAGGAGGTACAGGCATGAAGAAGGGGTTTGACATTCACCAGGTGTTTACAGGGATTGCTGTCTACTTTCTCTACTTATTTTTTTTTAATTCTTCTGTAAATAATATATTAATATCTAAATAAGTAGATGTTTGTTTATAGGTATGTGGGTCTACACATATGTTTAAACTGGAAGAATTATATATAATCATATTTTGTTATATATAATCATATTTTGTATATTTTATATGTTCATTTATGTATTACAAAAAGAAAGCAGATCAATATGAGAGGCCCCCTGAGACATATTTCATACTTGGTTTCACAAGTAACATCATACTCTCATACATACACCACTATATTCTCACACAAACACTACTGTACTCTCTTATATTTATCATCATGTTTTCCAACAGCCAACAGCTTCACTGTTGCTCCCTGTCCGCCATCTTCTCATATTATGATTGGGAAGGCGGGCCAAGTCCGTCCAATCCCGCTTCTTCTCACTTCATCAAAACTAACCAATCAGGACCTGAGAATTCAGTACTATTTCCGTTTCAATCAAACTCCCTTCCGTTTCAGTCAAACTCTCTCACACAAACAACCATTCTCATTCACATACCCTATCATTCTGTCTTACTCTTCTGTCATTTTGTTCCTTACACATGATTATTTGCATTCACATGTACAACTAATTTCTCTTACATATGCTATCATTCTGTTTCGAATATAATATTATTCTCTCATAAATATAGTAGAACTTTGTTTTACATATACTGTTACTTTCATGTACATACAAACATATTTACATAGGCTACATATAATATTATCCTATGTTACACTAAGAGTATGACAGTAAATAAAAGAAAACATGATGATAAATATAAGAGAGTATAGTAGTGTTTGTGTGAGAGTATAGTGATGTATGTATGAGAGTATGCTTGTGCATGTAAGAGGGTATAATAGTGTTTGTGTAAGAGTATAGCGGTGTATGTATGAGAGTATGATATTACATCTGAAACTAAGTATAAAATATGTCTCAAAGGGCCTCTCATAGATCAAGGTGAATTAGACAAAGTGTGATTTTTACTGATTTTAAAAATTGTATATTAAGAAAAGCCTGAGGTACAGGTATATAGCGAAGCTGTCTGTTTCATTAGCACTCAATGACTTTAAGGGGTGGGATTTAATAAGTTTATACTTCCTCCCACTCCTTTTTTTGATGTGTACATTAAAGTGACCATGCATTGGCCATTGCTTTTATAGTATACTTTTCATTGTTAGTATATGTTAGTATATATTTCTTTCTTTCTGTCTGTCTGCTTGTTTGTATATTCATCTTTTTACATGTTCAAAATGAAATATCAAATCAAATCCAATTACTTTTCTGTATTTTGTAACTGGAATTTTTCCTTTATAGGAGACTAGTTCAAAAATGCTTGGGGGCTCTTCATTTGAAATGAGGGCTTTTAATTTGAAACAGAAGTGGCTGCACTCACTCAGTCAAGGATTTCTGACAATATAGCTCTGAACCGGTTGTTGTAGTTGAGCCAAAAAGTTCATGTAAATACATGCTAAAATGTAGAATGGTATACTTACACGCAGTAACTCTGCAGAGGGAGCCTGCTTTCTCTACAGCTGTACCCACTAATCAGCTTCCTTTTGCTTAGATAAACACAACCCTCCCCTCTCTAGCTGAGGTCACTGATGTATGTCCCTGTATACTGGTGGAGGCTGTACAGCCATTAGCCACTATTAGAGCCAAGTCCCGCCCATAACAATAGTCTGTAAAACATCCTATTGTGCCGAGCCACAAAAACTGGTTAAATGTACAAAAAGGCTGTTTATGAGTCAATATTTTCCAGCCATAAAGACATAAACTGCTGTACTGCTGACAGCTTACTGACACATCAAATCTCTCTTTTTATTTTATCTTGAAGTTGAGATTATTCCAGAATATTACTGTATAAAACGCTGATGGAAAATTAAAAGTGCAGCTGGGGAAAATAGAGAAAGCTGGCATAGAAATGAGTGCAAGCATGATAGCTTAAAACTGTTGACTTGCAGACTGAACAGCACTTGAATTTGTTTAGTGCTTGTTCCCTCGTTTTGTGTCTTTATACCGCAGGAGATATTCATGGTCTAATTATCAAAGTAGGCAGACTTGCATGTATGTGCTTCACTCACCTAATCCAAGACAAGACACTCTCAGGCCTGATTTGCCCAGATTTCTGTTGACAAAAAAGAAACAAAAATCTAAGTACAGCGAGAACAGCATATCATAAAGTATATATCACATTATTAACATATTCTATTTCAAGTATCAAGTGCATAAAAATGCAAATCATGTTTGATTTTCTGGTGCTGTTTTTCACACAGGCTATGTACAGTTAACCTGGTTTCACTCCAGAGTGTTGAACTTAAGTTAAGGTGGTAGGGTGGGCAGGAGCGATGGTGACTGGGTCCAATATCCACTGACTTTCGACCCGGGAGGTCAGAGTTTGCTTATGATTGTGAAGCCAAATCCTGTTCTTTTTTCCCAAACCTGACCATGTGCTTTTGTTGCCTAAACCCAACCACATGCGAGTGTTGGGAAATGTAACCACGTGTGTTTGTTGTTGAAGGAAAAAAACATCAATTTGCGGTGTTCTATTGACGTAGTGTGTTCATTTTGATAGAGACTCTATGCAAATGGTATATTTCCTGTGAAAATAGAAAAGTATTTTGAAAACACATAATGCATGTAACAGGCTAAAGTTGACACGACGTCCCAGAACATCAACAACTAGAGCACCCAAGGTAGCTTGCATGTCATATGTTGGCGTGGAAAGTCCATGATCAAACATTGATATGTGACAAGGTCGGAGTGAGAATGCGTTGGTGCAGTAAATGGTTCTACAGTCCTTACTAATGTCTTTTGCTGAGCCGTACAATTAATGTACTTGCCAGACAACATATCATTATTAGCTGGGATTTTAATACAATGAATTAATCCCTTGATGATTCAAGCACAACTGGCAAATTAAGAATATCCAAAATTTATCAATTGTTTTCCATATTACACTTATTTTTATTAGCAGCACAATCCTGACCAATGTATCAGACACCATAAAACATCAATCAACAAACAATCATTATTAGTGAAATGGCACAGTGCACTCTACATTATACACGTCTGAACAAAAATGCTTGTAGGACTCTAGGTATACAGTGCCTTGCAAAAGTAAATACCCCCTTGACATTTTTACCTATTTTGTTGCATTAAAACCTTTAATTCAAATGGAACTTTATTGGGATCTTTTGTAATGACAGTACACAAAAAATTCTGAAAAAGAAAGGCACATCTGTATTCACCCCTTTGCTATGTTGCCCCTGAAAAAGACTGGGTGCTATCAATTAGCTTCAAAAGTCAGATGATTAGTTATAGCAAGTCCACCTGTGTTCAATGTAAGTGCCATGTGATCTTAAGCCCCTTTTGCAGTCAGGTCAAAACACTGGTGAGGACAACGAGCACGCAAATGAGCTTCCCTGAGATGGTTTCTGACTGTTTTTTTTTTTCAGTTGTGCAAACCAATTGTTGTATCAGCCATCCGGGGAGCTGGTATCAGACAATCCTACTGGTGAAGAAGCTGGATGTGGAGGTCCTGAGCTGCAGTGGTTCCATGTGGTCTGCAGTTGTGAGGCTGGATAGATGTTCAGCCAGATTTTCAGAAACCACATTGTAGACAGAACATTCTGTTCTTGGGCAACAGCTCTGGTGGACATTATGACAGTCAGCAAGCCATTGGCACACTCCATGAATACTTGTGATATCTGTGGCCTTGTGTTATATACACATTTTATAGTGGTCTTTTATTGTGACAATCTGAAAGCACAACTGTGTAACCTTGTTGTTTAGTCAGCATCTTGATATGCCGCATGTGTCAGAAGAATAGGTTATCTTGGCAAAGAAGTGCTCAGTAACATAGGTGTAGTGACCCCCTTTGCTTAACAATCAAGGGCACCTGGTTGCTGATGGTGAGGATGTTTCGCCGCATGTAAATGACATGTCCACTCTACAGCTTTGATCAACAATAATCATGGTGCTGTTTATTGTTCACATTTTTTAGGTCCGCAGTTTCCAATACGAGCCAAACTTTCACTTTTACCAATAATTGTCTGCTTACCAATGCAGATGCAGATTTACCAATTCAGAATAAAACAAACACCATTCAACGACACGCCACGCCACGCCACGCCACGCCACGCCACGGTCTAAAACTATTTGCTTCCCTTCCATCAGCCAAACCTGAGTGCATTACCTGGCTGATTATATGACCTCTCACAGTTCACAGCAGGGATGCCCCTAGTGGTGGGAAGCTCACAGCAAAGATAAACAAATAAAAATAAAAATTAAAGCTGCAAGCAGAGTTGGGCGGGATGTTGGACTCACACCGTTTTGGCCTCCAGCTCACGCAGACAGTGAAATTATTCGTAAGAGTCGAAATGTCGATAAAACAAGCACTGTCAAGGGCACGCAAGGTCATTTTTGGCAACAGAGGAACTTTATATTACAGTATGTTACAATATGTATTTAACAGTCATAATCCCAAAAGTAGCAACAGTATTATCTGTAATAAAGGCTGTAGTAGTATGTGGGAGACAGAAAACACTGATATATAGATAAATACTGTTTCAAATGAAGATTCTGCTGCTTTAAGCTGTCCTTCAAAACCCACACACACAGAGGGCTGTTTGTATCAGAGTGAATGCGTTGTCATGGCGATTAATGACTTGCATGCAGCAGAGGGAAAGACAAGCTGTGTGACAGCAGGCAGATGGAGATGGCTTTAAAATGTGTCGAACTCCTCCCTTGAATTCCCAAATTGTGGGTCCAATCATCAGTCTGAGCTTACCAGCAGAGAGATAAACTTGTCCCGAATGAGGCCATATAGTTTTTATTTAGTTTGTGAAGTCAAAAATGTGATCTTGGTCGCAAGTTTAAGATGTCTAGCTCACAGCTGACAATTTCTCCACATTTGCTCATGTTACTTCCAGAGGATTTAGGTCAGGGTTGTTGTGCAGTTTGTAGGTCTCGATGAGACGAACAAGCCAGTTTTGGTTTGATCTTTCTACGACATTCCTACGGGCTGCAGCAGCCATTTAAGTGTGCCTAAGTGGCGCTAGAGAGCCCATTTTGGCACTTTTGGGGTAATTTTTTTCATTTTATCAAATTTTTCGCCAATAATTACATGCATGCCAATTTTGGTGAGTTTTTGAGCATGTTTAGGGGGGTCAAATGCTGTTTTTTTGCACACCAATGGGGCCCCATGTCATGCAGTAGGTGCCCTTTTTTCCTAGCCTGGTTCCAGACCATAGACCCCGCCCACTCAACTGAGTAGGGTTGCATCTCTGGTCTGGCATACTTTAATGAATTTGCGATTTATCTCGTCCAAACGCTGGACGGACCAATGAACGCCGGGGCTCTAGCGATTAGCCAATCAGCGCCACTCTGATGTCAAGCTGTACGCCGGTGGGTAACTGGTGAGGATAGCAACAATGGCGACCGCTACAGATCCTACAGACCACATTAACGATGCTATCAAGGTATTTCGCCACTACTCACGTTAATGAAGGACCAAATTAAGGAAGCTGCTAAACTGGATTTAATGGTGATGCAGCTGGGCGTGCACGACAACAGAGACATTTTAAACGGGCAATGCTCGCTTGTTTTCGGCACCCCCGAGGCATGGATACTAATGACGTCAGATTCTGGGTGAGTCGTTGATCTCTACTGACTGGTTAGGGAAAAATCAAATTCCCTCCCCCTTGTAAATCGCCTTCAATGGAAGCCAAGTCAGACTGAAGGTTGTGGGAGCTTCAGTCTGACACTCAGGCTACTTTTTTCCTTGTGCCCCTGCCCTTCAAACATCCTGAGAGAAGGAGAGAGAGAGAGAGAGAGAGAGAGAGAGAGAGAAGCTGTGTGAGAGCAGGCAGATGGAGATGGCTTTAAAATGTCTCAAAGTCCTCCCTTTCATTCCCAAACCGTGGGTCCAATCGTCAATCTGAGCATATCAACAGAGAGATACACTCGTCCCGAACGCAAACATATAGTTTTTTATGTTTGTGGAGTCAAAAAATGCGATCTTGGTGCAAGTTTCAGATGGCTGACAATTTCTCCACATTTGCTCATATTTCTTTTAGAGGCACTAACTGACTTCCTGTTGGATTTAGATCAGGGGTGTGGGTCAGCGTGATTTGTAGGTCTCGAAGAGATGAACAAGCCAGTTTTGGTTTTATCTTTCTACGACATTCCTACGGGCTGCAGTGGCAATTTTAGTGTGTCTAGGTGGCGCGAAGATCATCAGGAGGTTTTGTGGCACCTTACCTGTAAGAGCCCATAAAATTCGAAAAAAAAACAGTTCGAGTAATTACAAAGTTATTCAGAGAATCTGTTCAGCAGGAGTTGGCCTGTTATGTGTGTGTGTCTGAAGCCAATACAATAAACGGTTTAGGAGATGGTAGTTTTTGAAAAAGTTTGAAAAAAAAATTTTTTGAGGCAAAATCTTACTTTGAAAGGGCAAATAGCTAACTTCCTGTTGGGTTTAGGAACGTGATTTGTAGGTCTCAATGAGACGGACAAGCCAGTTTTGGTTTTGTCGTAGAGAGACCAAACCAAAACTGGCCAGTTTTGGTTTGGTCTCTCTACGACATTCCTATGGGCCGCAGTGGTCATTTTAGTGTGTATGAAAGCTCTGTTATACATCATTTTATTGTAATTTTTCGCTGAGAAAACATTGGATTACCAACAAGTGTTTGGCCTTGTCGGAAAGCTACAATTCTGCTGTTTCTGCTGATATGTGTGGCTTCTCGCTATGACGAAAACTCAAGCTTTTGATAACTTTTCATCTTCAAGGTCTTGGGATGGGACAGACCATGGTTTGAAGTCAATCGGATGAAATCTCTAGGACTAGTTCGTTCATTTAGGACCCCTGTAAATGGCCAAAAATGCACCAAAATTGCACAGTAAATTCAAAATGGCCGACTTCCTGTTGGATTTAGAGCATGCCTCCAGGAGGCTTTTTTGTACGTCTCTGGGCGTTACATAAGCCTGCCGAGTTTCATACATGTAGGTTAAAGTAGCTTCAGGGGCTGTTTCCTCAAACTTTTGTAGGGGGCGCTACTGAGCCATTTTTTGGAACCCGCACACGAGACCCTTAAAATATCAAATTTTTCACCAGTTCTGAGATGTGTGCAAAGTTTCATGAGTTTTCGGGTATGTTAAGCCTCCCAAAAAGGCTATTCATTTGGAGGAATAATAATAATAATAATAATAATAAAAAATCCTTGCATTTCAATAGGGTCCTCGCACCGCTAGGTGCTCGGGCCCTAATAATAATAATAATTAAAGCTGCAAGCAGTTGTGATCGGGCCCTTGCTCCCTCATGCAACCGCAGGGGCCTGAGGCATGCGGAGGCTGTGGTGCGAAGCGAGAAGGGAGAAAAAACCTGGCAGGAGCGAAAAAACGCAATGTTTCCTTCATCCACCAGGTGGCGCTACGAGCGTAACCAGATGTGGGCAGGTGCGTTTAGGGGTGGACCGTTATCACACGTGATGTTTCGAGCAAATCGGACAATGTAAATGTATAGTAGGGCATTTCCTATTTCTACAAGGGGGCGCCATGAGCAAGATTGCCTACGAGCATATGGAGGCATTGAGGGCGGGGCTCTGCTCTGAGAGAGCTGCTTCAATATGCATGGCGATGCATCATATATGGTGGTGCCGTGGAGACCACGACCCTTGACACAGAGAAAAGCTTTTAATAGCTTTTGATCAGCATGGTCTCTGGATGATTTGTAAAAAATTTGAAGTCGACTGGATGAAATCCCTAGGACTAGTTCGTTAAAAAACAATGTGGAAATTACGCCAAAATGACAAGTCAAAATCAAAATGGCCGACCTCCTATTTGGAGTAGACCTTTGGTGCCAGAGACTTTTATGTGCGTCTGGACAACATACACATGTGTACCAGTTTTCATGTTCCAACTCCAAAGAACACCCTATGGGGAGGGGTTTTTGAAAATTTCAAGGGGGCGCTATAGAGGCATTTTGTCCCTCCCATGGGCGACGCCCCTATCAGATGTAAGGGCTTGCCATTCTTGACCTGTGTGTCAATTTTCATGAGGATATGAGGTTGCTGAAGCCATCAAAAAGCCAAACGTATTTGGTGGCGAGGGAGGCGCCATAGCGGCCACGCCCCTTGACACAGAGAAAAGCTTTTAATAACTTTTGATCAGCATGGTCTCTGGATGATCTGTAAAAAATTTGAAGTCGATTGGATGAAATCCCTAGGATGAGTTCGTTAAAATACAACATGTGGAAATCACGGCAAAATTCATTCATTCATTCATTCATCTTCTAACCGCTTCATCCTCTTGAGAGTCGCAGGGGGGCTGGAGCCTATCCCAGCTGACATCGGGCGAGAGGCAGGGTACACCCTGGACAGGTCGCCAGACTATCGCAGGGCTGACACATAGAGACAAACAACCATTCACGCTCACATTCACACCTACGGACAATTTAGAGTTATCAATTAACCTAGTCCCCAATCAAAATTTATTTGGTTATTAGTATCTTTCGACACTTTTCACTCAAGCTCTTTTACTGCTGTTTTACCAACCCTTAGAAGTATACATCCAGCTCTGTGGATTGTGCCTATTTTTATCTTTTTGGGAAGCTACCCTGCTCTGGCCTACCCTACCTTTTAGGAGCTGCTGCAGTGGGGCTAGTCTTTAGCCCAGATCTGAAGCAAGGAAGACTGAGACCCAACACCTGCTATTGTGGGGCTTGACTTTAGCCAGGAACTACTGCGTCCTGCATCTGCCTGACCTGCTCCAGCCTGAGGCCCTCACCATCCACCCTGCTCAGCAGCCTGAGGCCCTCACCATCCACCCTGCTCAGCAGCCTGAGGCCCTCTCCATCCACCCTGCTGAGCAGCCTGAGGCCCTCTCCATCCACCCTGCTCAGCAGCCTGAGGCCCTCACCATCCATCCTGCTCAGCAGCCTGAGGCCCTCACCATCCACACTGCTCTGCAGCCTGAGGCCCTCTCCATCCACCCTCCTCAGCAGCCTGAGGCCCTCACCATCCACACTGCTCTGCAGCCTGAGGCCCTCACCATCCACCCTGCTCAGCAGCCTGAGGCCTTATCTATTGTTTGGTGATGGCTGGTGGAGCTGTGAACATGGCTCATATCCTGGTTCTTCTCTGCCTCATGTCTGTGTTGAATTCTGAAAAGTACTCTCATCATGAGGAGTTGAGTGGGCTCATGACTGTCTTGTCACCTGTGGTGAGTGTTCCTTGTAAAAGTTCCGGTGTGTTACACAAACAATTCCATTTTATTTTGTTATCCGAGCCTACTAGCTCGTTTAACTTTGGTTGTTGCGCTCGATATCCTTCCATTATGGTTCTTCAGGACTGCTTCTTGAACTCTGACACGCTTTTGTACCTTGCTAATCATGTTAAGGTAAAGGATGCGTTGTGTGCTTCGACTATAAGAAGAAGATGCCTGATTTTTTTTGTTATTATTGCTTTTTGGTAACGTGCAGCTAAACCCCGGTCTGACTAATATTGCCACTCCGGCTGACTTTAAGTCAAGATCCGGTTTGGGCCTCCTTCACCTTAATGTACGTAGTTTGTTATCCAAACTTGATTTTATTCGGATCTGGGCTGAATTTACTGATGCTGACATTATTGTTTCAGCAGAAACGTGGCTTACCAAATCTATCTCTGACTCTGACATTTCCATAAATGGTTACAGTATATATTGTACTGACCGACCTAAGAGAGGTGGTGGTGTTGCCATTTATGTGAAAAATAAGTTGTGTGCATCCTTGCTGGTATCTAAATCAGTTGGTAAACAATTTGAATTTTTGGCATTAAATATTGAGGTGTCTAAGGGCCTTGTAGTTACGGTGGTTGGCTGCTACAAGCCCCCTTCATCTGTCAGTGAGTCTTGGACCTTTCTGTCAGGCCTTTTACATCAACTTGATAACAAGGAAATTGTTTTACTTGGTGACTTAAACTTGGACTGGTTAACGTCTGTGTCAGAGGACTTAAAGGACCTTTGTGTCTCATTAAACATTACTCACATTGTGGATAGTCCCACCTGTCTTAACATTAAATGTCCCAGTAAGTGATCTTTGATTGATCTCATTTTGACAAATGTCCCTCATAAATACTCTGCTGTGAGAGTATTTATTAATGATGTTAGTGACCACTGTGTTGTGGCTGCAATTAGAGACACAAAGGTTCTGAAAGGTAAACCACGTGTCATTATTAAACGTGACACTAAGCACTTTGTTGAACAGGTTTTTTATTTGACTTGTTTTGAGTGGAGCAAAATTTATTTAATTGATGATATTGAAATTCAGTTCAATCAATCAATCAATTTCATTTATAAAGCCCAATATCACAAATCACAATTTGCCTCACAGGGCTTTACAGCATACAACATCTCTCTGTCCTTAGGACCCTCACAGCAATTGCTTGGACATATTTTTATCAAGGTTTCAAGGAAATGATAGACAAACATGCACCTCTGCGTAAGTTTAGAGTGAAGGGTCAAGATAACCTCTGGTTTACAGCAGAATTATCTAGTCTTCTGCACAAAAGAAACAAGGCCTGGGCGAAGGCTAGAAAGACAGACTCTGAGACTGACTGGCTCCATATCAGGCAACTTAGAAATAGTTTTACTTCTCAAGTTAAGAGTTCTAAATCTAAGTATTTTCTTTCTGTTAACACTGAAAACTTGAATGATCCTAGAAAATTCTGGAAAGCTATTAAAGCTTTATCTGTCAGTGGAAATCAAAATGAATTGCCCCCCTGTATTGCCACAGAATCTGGCACTATATCTGACAGACCCACTATGCTTAACTGTTTTAATGAGCATTTTGTATCTTGTGGCTCACTGTTCAACTCCATTTCTGACTCTGCTTCTGTGTGCACTTCAGTTCCTGATTCTGTCCAAAGTGGCACAGATGAACCTTTCTGCTTTTCCCCATTTTCGGTTACTGATGTACATGAAGCCTTGACCAAGTTAAATCCTAAGAAACCTGCTGGCCCTGACAACTTGGAACCCTTTTTCTTAAAAATAGCTGCAGATTTTATTGCACCACCTCTGACTTATCTTTTTAACCTTTCTGTTAGCTTTAACTCGATTCCAAAAAATATGGAAATCAGCCTATGACCTCCCTCTACATAAAGGAGGAGAACCTAGTTGTTTGAATAACTATAGGCCAATTTATAAATTGTCAGTTTTAGTTAAGATTCTTGAAAATTTGGTGAGTGAGCAGTTAAAGGAGTTTTTAGGCACAAATGACATTCTTTCTAAGCATCAGTCTTGCTTCAGAAAGAAACACAGCACTATAACAGCAGCTATGAAGGTGGTGAATGATCTAATTGACTCTGCTGATGAGAAGCAGTGCTGTGCAGCACTATTTATTGACCTTTCCAAGACCTTTGATACTGTTGACCATCTCATTTTGTGACAAAGATTGTCTAATATTGGTATTTCTGATCAGGCTCTGGGTTGGTTTGTGAACTATCTGTCAGAAAGGTCGCAGTGTGTTCAATTTGATGGGCTCACCTCTGAATGGTTAAACATTTGTAATGGTGTACCGCAGGGTTCTGTGTTAGGTCCGCTATTATTTTCAATTTATATTAATAATTTGGGTCATAATGTGGGTGGAGCTCATTTTCAATTTTATGCAGATGATACAGTGGTATACTCTGCTGCCCCCTCCATCATGGAGGCCCTTGCCAAATTGCATACCGTTTTTAATATCTTCCAGATTCAGCTTTTTCAACTAAAATTGCTTTTAAATCCTGACAAAATTAAGGTAATGTTGTTTTCGAACAGGTCAGAACCTCACAACACCTTAGATATTGTTACAACTCAAGGAAAGAAACTAGATTATCTCCTGCTATAAGTATCTGGGCATATGGATAGACAACTGCCTGTCTTTTAAACCTCAGGTGAATAATCTTCTTAAAAAGCTGAGGTTGAAATTAGGGTTTTATTTTGGAAACAAGAGCTGTTTCTCCTTTGAGGCCAGAAAGAAACTAATTTCTGCAACCTTTTTACCACTTCTTGATTATAGTGATATTTTATACATGAACGCTCCAGTCTATTGTTTGAGGATGTTGGACACTGCGTATCACAGTGCTCTGAGATTTGTCACAAACTGTGCAGTATTGACTCATCACTGTACTCTGTATTCCAGGATTGGCTGGCCCTCACTGATTATGCGAAGGCTCAGTCACTGGTACCTGTTTATCTATAAAGCCATGCTAGGCATGCTCCCTTCTTATATCTGCTCTTTGATTGTTCAGAAAGCTGGTGGTAGCTATAGCTTGAGATTGCAAGATGTTGTGCTATTGTCTGTACCAAGTGTAAGGACTGAACTGGGAAAAAAGGCCTT